>NC_133201.1:20321297-20403797 GCF_958299795.1 Porites lutea
ATAGGTAAGAAAGTTCACGTCCGACACAGTAAAAAGGGCAAAACGTCAAGAAAACAACAAGTAATAGTAGAAGAAGGAAATCTAAAAAAGTAGTCATACGAAGTCTCGTTTAAGTCGCCGTCATCTGAAAGGCGTGAACGACGGTGGTTCAGTGTTGTGGACATCACAAGCCTGACTCTCAGAGAAAAAAACCTAAAGCAAAAAGCGGCAAGAATTGAAAAAGAAAAAAGGAAATAGCACAGGGAAAAATTTCTTGTTCCAGTGGGAAGTGACGACTACCTTAAGATAATAGAAGATCAAGGACATAAATTAGTATACAATCCCCCAGGGAACGGAAACGCCGGTTTGCAGCTTTGGAATATTATCTTAGTTCACTGGGGATCTTAAGGTCGCCAGAAACCATCAGGGAGGAAATTGTTAAATATCTGGAAACACACCCACTAGATGAAGATGGTTTTCCGTTGTACGAATGGGTTCCACTCTTTGACTCATGGCCAAAGCACCTTACCCTCATGGCACAAGACAACACCTACGGCGACCAACTGACGTTATGCGCTGCAGCTAACCTCTATAACGTTAATATTCATATAGTATCATCGCTTGGTGCTGGTGCTAGCCATGTGTTTGATCCCGGCTTAAATGTTCCAACAACAACACGTTTCATTGTACATTTTGAGGAAAACCACTTTGAACACTATATCGCACTTTACAAAATTTGCTATAATAAACGAGGCTCCTTTGTTTTGTTACGTAAGTTTTAAGATACGTCAGTCCTGTTTTGACATTAAAGAGTTCTTAAAAAATTTACTTCATTTCATGGACCTCTGTTCTCAAGTGTTATTGATAACAACGCTAACTATTAGAACCTATTTACAGTTAATCACTATGCGGTCAAAGGACTATTTACAATTCATTTCGATTAAACTTTCTTTTCAGTTAATAATGACAATAAAAATAACAATGATAATGATAATATCAATAATAATAAGTTGTTACTCAAATGGCTATGTAGCGGATCTGCCTGGGGTATTTAGTGTTTGATATTCCTTAGACACTTTCTAGCGCTCAGTTAACCTGTAATAAGGCTAAAAGCAAACACTATGAAATCTTTTTATGACCCTGAGCATATAAAGTGCTGAAAGAATTACACTTAGGACCTTTATTACATTTAGGGCCAAAAGTTATTACATTAAAGACCTTTATTACATTTAGAGCCAAAAGGTATTACACTTAAGACCTTTATTACATTTAGGATCATTTATTACATTGGAGGCCTCAACAGCCTTCCCTCACAAACTGCTCCCCAACCCGTTTTAGCGGCATCACTGGTGAGGGTTATGTCAGGAGTGGTCTTCATTATGGGTTTATAGGACAAAATGACATTATCAACCCACCAATTTAAGTCTAGTTTGGCCTCATTTTGTTAAGCTCATAGTTGCATCATAGTCAACCTTGCTTGTTTGTAAAGCAAGAATCTTGCTCTGTTCTTCCTGTCTGTAATGTAACTCCCCAAAACAGGATACTATCCGCTCTATAACCTGGGCCACCCCCCTAATAGTAGGGGTGGTCTGGCATAACAGGTTCTCACATGCCTGTTTAACATTAATAGCTTTTCTGGGTGGAAGTGGGATGGTCATGAAGTCACTATTCAGCAGAAACCCACGAATTTATTTTTGTTGCATGGGTACAAACACTGATTTAGGGACAGGTCGCACTAGAGCAAATTTTAACCCTTTCACTGCCAGAGTGTTTGATGGAGTTTTGTCTCTGGACGAAATCCTATGATGTGTCCATTCAAATGAAAGCTCTCTGCCTGTACTTACACGTGGTGCTGTTTGTTTTTCAGAATTTTACAAAATGAAATTTGGAAATCTGGTCGAAATTTGCCTTTGGCTACATTTGGCAGTGAAAGGGTTAATACCTTCAAAGTTTTTGCTGATAATTTTTTGAGAATAAAATGTCTCGGTTCCAAATTTTGGGATGGGTCGCATAAAGCAAAATTATTTTCCAAAACCCCGGTGATTGACGTAAACATCAATCATATAAATAATCTCATCATCTAGGAGAGTTCGTGTTTACTCACTTCACGGAGCATCAAGCGAAAATGGATCGTCGCCATATGATTATTTTCGCGGCATTTGGCTTTTTCTTGGATCTTCTGTATTTGTGCAGTTTTAGTACTGGTCATGGAATATCAAGAGGCCTTCCTGCAGTTGGCTGCAGCTTTTAGAAGAGGTAGATTGCGCTTCAGTCGACATCGACTACGAAAACGTTCATGAGCTTGGACTTTACTGCAACCAGAATAGTCTTGGGTTGAGATACATTTTCTCGACAGAAACCATTCCCGGAGAACACTTTTGACAGCAGCTGAGAATGGACAGAGACCTTTCAAGCCCCCATTGGCACCCTGGGACCATGGTTAACCAGGCATAACCCGCGATTCAGGGACTGCATTTCACCTGAAAAGGATTTGGCAAATACAGACATTTCGAGACCTGTCTCGAGTGCCGAACATCTTTGGAGCAATCGATGGCACTCATATAAATAATGGTCTTGGAACATATGTCAAAAACTTGTAAAGTTGCGTGGGATTTTTGTCAAAAAAGCAAGTCACCTATCTAGACGCGTTAAGGGGACTCTAACGAACATAAAAAATGTTGTCGGCAATTTTTTAACTTAATTGCTTAACAGATACGTTTTCAAGTGAGATACACTATTATGTGTCATAGGAGTAATTCTGATAACAATCTGTTGAAATGAAAGATAGTTTTCAGGTACTTTAAGGACCAGCCTCGTGTCCATGCTAGAATTCAAACGTCACATTATAAATCCACCCTTGTGGCTATCGGTGCAAGTTACAAAATTGCCGACAACATTTTTTATGTTCCTTAGACTCCCCTTAACACAACTAGATAGGTGGCTTGCTTTTTTTTCAAAATTCCCACGGGATTACAGATTCTCCCAGACTATAAATGCACCTCGTGAAGACTTTGGCATTCAGGCAGTAGCAGATGGGAACATGCACTTTCTGGATTATTCTGCTGGCTGTTCAGGAAGTATGCATGATGCCCTTATCTTGCAGAACAGCACATTATATCAAAGAGCTGAACGAGGACACATACTTACTAGACATATTTACTAGGTGACAGTGCTTACCTGATATCTCTGTGGCTGCAAAAGCCATTCCCTGAGGCAACAAGGGAGCGGTCTGAAATTCAGTTTAACTGCGAGCTATCGAGTGCTAGGGTCAAAGTAGAGTGCACATTTGGCTGCCTGAAATCTTGGTGGAGAATTTAACAAAAGCGACTTGATAGCGACATACCATTCTCTGTCAAAACCGCCATTACCTGTGCTGTGTTGTACAACTTTGGTATGAAAATGGGAGACGATTGGCATGACGATGGAAATCCTGATCACCATGTTTGTCCTGATGACAACAAAGGTGTTGCAGGAGATGGAGACGAAATCAGAGACATCTTAAAGGAATTTCTTTAGATGTTCATTGCATTAATTTTAATGTTGAAGAAACGCTTTATTGCAATGAGTACTGCCAATATAATAACAAAATCCCAATTAATGCCATTATTTTAAAGAAATCAGGTGTAGAAACCGCGTGTTGTTTATTAATTCCAAGAGCAACTGTGTTGTTACACAATAACATGTACTTTGTTATATCTTCAGTGTCCACCAATAAATTGGCCCATCATTGCCATTTGTTGTTGCTGTGTTTGCGAAAAATTCACCATAAAAGTATTTAGTTTTCCCCCGCATTTCTTAAAGGTAGCCATACTTTCTTGAAACTCCCGTCTTTCCTTTCTTCCCCTTCTACCAAGTCTGCAGGACTTCTTTTTCTTGTGTTTTTTTCCTATTACTTCTCACTTCTTTCTTCTTTTGCTCCCCTGCATCTTCCGTCAGTTTTCCAGACTGATCACCTGAAGCTGCGCTGCTGGCTTATAAAGAAGTTGGGCTTGAGCTTGCTTGCGTGCTTGTTGTTCCCACTTTAGACACATGGCTCAACGTAACAATGTCACGGCAGCCCAAGACGGCGTAAATTTCATGGTAAAATAAGCTTTGCTTCTTAGAGCCTCCAGACAGCTTCCTGTTCCATTCCCTTGCCTCTTTATATCGGTCGGTTAAATATTTCATTTTCTTTATGCACTTCTCAATAGTCTTGCTGGTTGACGTCCTCACATATTTTCCTCCATGCCGTCTGTGACTCTCGACTTTCTAGTAATTTGTGCTTTTCTGCCCAAGACTGAACAAGAAGTCGTTTTTGGGCTTGGCTCCAGGTGTCATTTTTTTCCCTTTTTTCTTACTGCTTTCACTCAGCTTTTTGAGGCTTCCAGCATTGCTTGGTTCTTCGGTAGGTGTAATCGACGACCTAGAGGAACTCGATCTTGATGCGTGGCTCTGCTGTTCTTTGCCGAAATAACGCCATTAAAATCGGTCTGAATTCTTAGGATAGGATCCGTAGACGTACACTGGATATGAGTTACCATAATTTCCGTTCCTTTTGTACAAAGAAGTGAAAGAGGCAGAGGGATCAGGGAAAAAATTATTTTGCCCCGCCATTGCGCTCGTGAAATTTCTCGCCTAAATTTAAGACCAAAACAACTATGGGTGAATGACAGCTTAATGCTTTAATAAACAAAAATTGCTTCTATTGCCAAAATTCGGTAGCCTCCCAGGCAGCATTTGGGCTTCTTTGAAGATTGGTGGAATTTTAGCACTCCGCAAAAAATTGGTCATTTTTTGGAATGTGGGGTCGCAATAATTTCTTGTCATGTATTGACAGATTAATTACTTAAATAAACAAAATTCGCCCTAGTGCGACCGGGCCTTAGTGGGATGAATAACAAACCCCAGACTCTAAAATGTGCAGTCAACCTGCACAACATTTTCCACACATGACGTAAAGTTGTATCCTATGAGAAAAGAGTCATCAATGTTATCCATACAAAAATTGCCTTGGGATCTAAGGTAAGCATAAACCGGCTTTAACGGCTTTTTTAGACAATAGCCTTGGGGCACAAGCAAGCCCATTGGGGAGAAAAGTAAACGGATAATAATTTCCCTTTCATTTAAACTTAACAAAATTGTGGATCCTCTTCTACCACAGGGATAGAATAGTAAGCGTCTTAAGATCAATTGATGCTATAAAGCATTCCGGTCACATAAGCTGAAGGGTAGCGCAGATGGTATCCGTATCCATATCCAACAAACTCATCGAGGGATTTAAGATTGAGAATGAGTCTGTGGCTCCCATCTTTCTTTGGTGGCACAAAAATAGTGGAAATAAAATCACCTTGAAAAGGCTCCGCCGAGGGAGTAAGTCCCAAACCTTCTGCTTAGGTACTTTATATTTTCCGGCGAAGGACACTTTCGGCGCTCTCTTTGACTGTGTTAGCCGAGAGGCCACCCGTAAGCATAATTTCAGTGAGCTCTGCAATTTTTGCCTTACTAAGTGGAGATTTCTTCGTGTTTAGTAGATATGCCTGAGTCAGGTTTTCAACCATGTTACTTTGGCTCTGACGCTCTGGATCGGAGCGATTGTCAGAAACCACATTTGTCATAGGTTCTGCTCTTCGATTGCTGAATAGTCTTGGAGAAGGAGGTCTTCTTTAAGATCGGCCAGGGCTGCTGTATGGGCTTGAGAAGCCTCCGTTCATTTTGCCACGGCAGTAGTCAAATTCGCCAGCATGTTCGCGATGTCGGTCTGGTTCTGTTCGTGCAATTAGGGCGAAGGCCTCGTTGAAATTTCCCTTGGGCGACCTCCTCACCGTGTCCACCCTTAATTCCTTAGGCACTCTCCAAGCAAAAATCAAGCGAAAATTTGCCTCCTAGGAACAAAGCTGCAAAACTGATATATCACCCGCCAAAAGCAATGATTGTGCGCATGCTCATGAGATCCCTGGGAAAGAGGTTGAAGGGCCACCTCTCCTCAACAGTCACCTTTTGTTTGTGCCCAAGGTGGCCATTGTAGAGATATCTAACTGCAGTTTTAAAAACACATGAAAAATGTAGACTTCTAAGACACTCAACCTACAGTAGAGTCATTTATCTACTTCATGTGCCATATTTCGAGAAGAAGGCTGGAGTTGGTCAGCGGTTGACAAGCGGTTATGGGGTAGGAACGTCATGTATGGGGAATTATGGAGGCTCCTCGGCGGTTCCGTCAATTTTTGTAGTTTAAGCTGTAGTTTTTATCTTCTTTATCGCTTTTTTGTTGATATGGTGCCAGCCTAACCTAAAGTACAAAGATGGATTTTTGATTTACACTAATTAATGCAACCTTTATAGCTATCTGGTATTTTTTTGTTTGTTTTGTTCTATTTTATTTTTCAATTCCCAGCAGCGTGGCCCCTCCGGGGGGGGAATTGTTATTTTTCCTTTAGAAGGCTGCAAATGCCCCACGAAGGAGTCGAGAGGCGAATTCAGACAAAAACCCGACCGTGGGGCTCAAAAATTTTGGCAAATATACAACCCTGCTGGGGAGAAGGCAAAACTAAAGTTTTTCTGGTTTTCTTGAAAGAAGCTTAAGCGCGCACATCCTTGGTCATAAACGTTTATTTGTGAACGAAATCTACACTGAAGGTTTCCGTTAATTTACAAATTCTCTTTCTACAGTCGACTCCGGACAACTCGAACCTCCAAGGGAAATCGAAAAAAGGTTCGAGTTATCGGGAGTTCGACTTACCGGGAGTTCGAAGAAAATGGTCGAGAGTAAGGTCAAAAACAGTTTTTACTGCACAGTGAACATTTTGATCTCATTTAATTGTAGAAATGTCTAGTGAAAATTAAAAGATACTTTTAGATTATAAATCAGAACGTAACGTAACAAAACATGGCCTAAATAGAGCATGCGTTTTACTGTTTTGAGAGGAAAAGCTGCGTCACATTAGCCTGTGACAATCAACATTAGCCTCCACTAGTAAACTATACTCCTACAACTCGTTAATAGGAAATCCAAAATTCAATGTTTCGGACGCCAGTAGACGGCTTTTTTTCCGACTTTTTAAGGGCTCAAAACATGGTTCGAGTTATCGAGGGTAAAATTATATAGAAAATGACCTGAAGGGAAACGAAAATTGGTTCGAGTTAGCGGGAATTCGAGTTATCGAGAGTTCGAGTTACCGAGGGTAAAATTACAGTGAATGTATGACGGAAATCCAGGGGAAATCGATTTTGGTTCGAGTTAGCGCGGGGTTCGAGTAAGCGAGGCTTCGAGTTATCGGGAGTCGACTGTACTAGCTTTATTTTTTAGCCGTTACAGCAGGTGACTATGTTTACGATAACTTGTGTTTCTATTATTTTCTCTTCTCAATATCAGGCACTTTGCGTAAGTTCACACACTCATTGCAACCGTTTAGATTTTAAAGAAAAGAACTTTCAAGAAAAGAAATTCTGGATAAATTGTTTTCTTGATGTTATGTTTTTTTGTGATAGTTTCTGAATTTGTTATTAATATTCTAATCATGGGAGCGTAAGCGGCAATTTAATTGGTCCTTTTTATCCACAAGGCTGGGGTAATTAATGAAAGAAAAGGCTTCCCTATTTTCTTAAGGAAAACGTCTATTTAAATATGTTTTAATATGTTTTAGCTTTGTGTAATATTTTTCCTGACGGTTTCAGCCCTTTTGGCAAATTACATAGTCGTTGATGGCATCATTAGTCAGTTTCAGTTTTTCAAACAGTGTGGGTGGAACAGTTTATATCATAATTAGGAAACTTAACCAAAGGCGTTTTTGAGCGACGCAGTGCACGTCAACCGGAAGAGAGGAAGGCCTTTTCCCTTCAAATATGCCTTGACGCGAACAAATCTGTATTGCTAAGTTTCTTCGATTTGCCCGAAAATTTGGGCAAAAACACTGCCCAAGAATGTAAAGTCTGCTTCCGGTTGACGTGCGTCAGTCAAAAACGCGTTTGCTTAAGCTCCCTATTAGGACCATTAATTGTAGACAGGAACTTTGTGTAGAAGTTTCTAGACTGACTTAAGGCTTCCGCTAATTTACAAATTTGCTTTCTACTCGCTGTATCTTTTGAACAGTTATAGCAGGTGACTCTGCGTATTAGATAACTTGTTTTTTTGTATATAGATATACATGTATATTTTTTCTTCTCTTTTCAGTGTGAGGCATTTTGCACGATGACTTAAGTTCACGCACTTATGGCAACCATTTAGGTTTTAAGAAGAAGACCGTTCAAGAAAAACATTTTTTGATAAATTCTTTGTCTTTTTTGGTATAGTTTGCTGCTTTTGTTATTAATACTGTATTTTAATTGTAGGAGCCCAATTAAAGCTTTGGCGGCAGTTTAATTGGTGTTTTTATCCACAATGCCGCGTTAATTCATAAAGCAAAGGCTTTTCTAGTTTCGTAAACAATACGTTTATTTGAACATGTTGAAAAATGTGTTAGCTTTCTTTAATATCTTTATCCGGACAGTTTCAGCCCTTTTAGCAAATTACACGAACATTTGATAAAAGCCAGTTTCAGTTTTTCAAACAGTGTGGGTAGAAAAGGCAATATCTTAATTGTGTACAGGAACTTTGTGTAAAAGGTTCTAAATTAAGTTCCCTCAAGTATTTTTTCTCTCTTTCCTGAAAAATTCATTTTGTAAAGGATCCCTCGCTTATCCATTCTGGTTGTGCCATGGACGCCAGTTTGGTCAAATAACTCAAAGTCGTCAAAACCTTTGGGTAATTAGCAACTATAGAACTGTGAGACGTTTAGGGAAAAAAAGTTTGAAAATTATTTCGGTGTTAAGCGCATGTGGAAAGAAGACATCTTGTGAAATAAATCTTTCTAAAATAACGTTTAGATACGGCAATGAGCATAATATTAATTTTTGGTATTTTCTGAACAAATTTCTACAACTCGAAGTTTTTTCTTTAATTTTAACAAAGAAGAAGAACATGACTCCATTCAAGTGCTACCTTCGACTTTGAACTCTAGAAACTCATTGAAGCTTGGCTATGTCCGAGAAGAACACGTTCACCGGCGTCCGGAAAAGATTGGTTGATTTTTAAGGAGTTTCATGATGCGTTCTTCGTCTTGTGATCACAATTTACAGGGCTAATTTTCCTGTCTGAAGTTTGTGATCATGAATTCTAATTTAACCCTCAGAGGTACACGCAAAGTCATTCCCCACCGTGTTACAAGGCGGGTGATGGCAGTATTTCGAAACGATTTTGCCTTCAGTGGAAAGCCTAGGTGGTGGCGCTGCTGGAGGTCTGTGACGTCACCAAACATGGTCTTCATCTTGGCCGCCATCTGGGATTTTATCAAGTATTAGAAATCGAGTGAAAACAGTAAGAATTAATAATTTTTTTCCCTTGACTTGTAAATAATTTCTTTGCATCATTTCATCCACAAGTTTTACTTTTGTTGTTGAAAAAAGTTGAAAACATGGATTTTCACTTAAAAATGGCTTGACCACTTGCTACTTATGACGTTATATTTCGTAACCATAGTAACTGACCATCACTAAACTTGTCTTAAATGCGCGCGAAGGAAAAACGAACAGCTACAGAAAACTTCAGGTGCTGATGTTTTATCGTCTAGGAAAACTTCAGAAAAACCTTAAGAGGGCTAGCAACGTGTATGTCCGAGGATTAAGATGAAACTTTACTCTAACTGATGTCGCACATTGTGTCATTACCTATACAATTATGTCGAAAGTTTGAAAACACAACAGATTCCTCGAGACGATTTTTCTTTGCCTCAATTTTAGGGTATTTAGAAGAAGAAATATCTCGCTCCTAGCGGAGGCCTTTAGGTTTCCTTAGGTGAACAAGCAAGTAAACCATTTAGCATCTTACTTTAGGACAAAGGGCTGACTTCAGTAACGAAAATCATCCTAGTCCAATTTGGCTTTTAGGCAAATAGATAAGAAAAATTTGTATATCCAATAATTTACCAATAAAGTGTAAATCACGATACAGTATAGTTGCCGCCATCTATCTTGTGCCCCTGGAAAGTGCGCACGCGCATTTTTTGCGGGAGTGTGTAAATACGAGTTAAAATGAGAGTCCGAAACGGGCCTCAGTCCAAGCAACTATAAGTGGAGTTGTCCGTTTACTAGGGTTAAAACAATAGAAGCAATTGCTCGATAGTCTTTCCACTTTATTGCAAACATTAAAATATTTAGCAAAGGCAAAACCTTCAGTTAATAGAGGATACCTAACTAAGCAGTGAAAAATGTAGCAAAAAATGTGTGAAACTGACGGCATATCTATGTAAAACTAAGAATCGAAAACTGTACGTATATAAAATACTTTAACAGTGACAAAGATCGAAGACAAAGGTCTTTACGGCTAACACAGTATGAGGTCTAGTCTAGGATTTGCATAGCTAATACCCTGTGCAATAAATCACGCATTCTTATTTGATATTTAAAGATCCTAAGATTGCTTGCAAGTCTCTCCTTTCTGGAGATGTTTTTCCGAAGTTTGAGACCAAGGTATCTTAACGAATGTTTGCCATAAGTAGTAGTGTAGTAGTAGTAGTGTAAGCTGGTAAGTGTAATTACTAGGCTGAAATACATGAAAAATTGGTCGAAGATATAAGTAATGTTTGGCTTTGTACAATAGAATACATATATCGTAGAGCCGTCTGTTGCACAGAGTGAGTAAATTTGCTTTATATTAAAGCGGTTGGTAATTAATCCATGTGTCCCGCAAACCCCGCTCTGATAACCTCTCTTATCTACAAATGTCTGAGGCCCTGAAAAAGTGCCATACTAAATGACAGTAAGTGAGGTGAGGAAGAATTGCCGCCTTGTAGAGTTGTAACTTAGTCAAGGACTTTTAGACTCTCAGACTCAGATATAATCTCGCCCTGACAGTTACACTCGTTTGCTCATTACTTGCGCGTTTGTTTGGTATATTCATCATCTGATACTTCTGAAGGTTGCCCTGAAGGAGATTCAAATCATACCAACTGGTTGCTAGGGTTGCGCCAAACCGCGTCAGACGAATTTATATGTTTCTCTTAAATAAAGAAAAACGCCTGTTGTTTGGTCTTTATGTAAATTAGACGATCTAGGGTATCAAGCCACAGCAAGCATCCAACCAGAGATCAACATGCACTTTAGCGACCAAAAAAATAGTGAAAACTAAAGATGCTTTGTTTGAAGTGTAAGAAAAGAGCTCTTTGGTGATATTTTAAGTGGTTCTTTTCATAGTTAATTGAGTGGAATGGTTATGAAACCCGTCAGACTCCTTTGTTATATGTTTTTATTGACCTGAAAGTGCACAACGTTCAAAAGAATTCCTATCATTTTGATTGTATTGACCAATAAAAACGTTGCATTAATTTATTCCGTAACAATTTGCCAACAGAAAACAAAGGATTGTGCACTTTCAGGGTGCTTCCAACATAAACTGCAGCACTGTTGTTTTTATCATTGATTTTTGCCGCTTTTCATAACCAGTCTCCTCTAATGACTATGTTCTTTTCTAACGAGGAAAACTATCTTAAAATTGCATGCAGGTAATTTTTATATAATTTATCAGTTTCATAAAGCACATGAAAAATGCAGACTTCTAAGACGCTCCACCTATAGTAGGGATGTTTGTCTACGTCAATGGCAATGGCTCAGAAAGTAGGTCTCTCCCCTCCAAGTCTCCTGAAAAAGACCGTGTAGTAGTGCTTACAAAATTTTGGCAAGTGCACGTCCCTCCTGGGGAAATCTATTAGCGTTATGGATTAAACCGTTTTAGCAGGTGGCTCTGCGTATAAGACGAGTTTTTTTTTTTTTTTCTCTTACTAGTACCAGGCATTGTGTATAATATCTTAAGTTCTCACACTCCTTGCAACCATTTAGATTTTAAAAAGAAAAATATTTCAAGAAAAGAAATTTTGGATAAGCCTGTTTTTTTTTTGTCGATTTTACAGTCTTTTTCCTGTTTGTTTGTGTGATCATAGTATCCGCATTTGTTATTTAATATATTATTTATAGCAGCATGATTAAAGCTTAAGCAGCAGTTTAATTCAGTGGTTGTTTTCATCCACAAAGCCGAGGTATTAATGACGGAAAAAGGCTTAAAAAACATGTTTTATCCTGTTGTAGCTTTCTGTAATATTGCTATCATTATTAACAAGTTCCACTTTTTTAAACAATGTGGGTGGAAAAGACAATATCATAACTACTTGCATGCAGGAATCTTTTGTAAATGTTGATAAATTGGAAGTTTGCTCACGTATTTTTGGAAGAATCTTTTCTCCCTTTTCTGACAAATTCGTTTTGTAAAGATCCCTCGCTTATGCATTCTGGTTGTGCCATCGAGGCCAATCTAGTCAAACATGAGCAATGGTAAAGGTTTTAAAAAACAGTTTGATAGTTATTTCGGTTTTAACTGTTTCTGGAAAGAAAACATCATATTAAGAAACGTCTTTTTGAAATAACTTTTAGACAGGGCAATAGATAATGTGTTCATTTTTGGTTTTTTGGTGAAACTCTAGTATGCTGTACATATTGCTATAACTCAAACTTTTTATTATTGAAAAAAAAAAACAACATGGCACTATTCACGAGGTTACCTTTGACTTGGACTGTAAATTCATTGATTTTAGCCTTTGTCGGAGAAAGGCTCATTTACATTACGAGCGATAAGACTAGCCGCCCTATTTATTTTTTTGGGGGGGCCTGAGAGTCTTAAGAAACGGAAAAAAAAGAGTTACTCTTAGCGGTAATCATAACATTGGAAGATGTGTGTTTTCACCGGAGTCTAGAAAAGATTGGTTAATTTTTGAGGAGTTTCATGTCGCTTTATTTTTCTTGAGCTGAAAATTTACGGGGACTAAAATTTACTCTTCTGCATTTGTTATCTTAAATGCTAATTTAAGATGACACTTTGTTCTAGCTGATGTCGCATATTTGTGACAGTATCAATGCAAATACTGTATGCCGGAAGTTTGAAAACTCAACTAATTGCTGGAGACGATTTTCTTTGTCTTATTTTTAGGGTAATTAGGTGAAGAAACATCCTGCTCCTAACAAATGTCCTTAGGTTTCCTTAGGTGAACAAGTCACTAAAGCACTTAGCATGCTAGCTTTAAGACAACGAGCTGACCTCAATACCGAAAATCATTCAATTTCTTACTTTTCTTTTAGGCAAGTACCCGGAAAACAATTATTTACCAATAAAGTGTAAAATACAATAGCAACCGCCATCTATCATTTGAAGTTGAACTGTCAGTTAAGTTTCATGTTAAATTAGGATCAGTCACAGGCGCGTAGCTGGAGTTTTAGAAAAGGTGTTCGTTTTGAAACTGAAAGCGAAATGCGGACCGAGCTCTGTCACAAAGAAGAGGGAAAAATTGGGGCCAAAAACAAGTGTTTTAGTACACGTTTCATTTCAAGGCTCGAAATGAAGAAAGCGTTATTCTACTTGTGCGAATAAAGAAAAACTGATGAAAGATATAGATACAGATAAGTTGGCTCTTATTTCTGACTGTCCTTTTCTCCTGTGTGTTTTTTACGTTCCGTTCAATGAAATGATATCTTTATGACAGCGAAAAAAAGGAAACCCAGAGCAAATTAAGTAAGGAATGAAAACAATGCTAGAAATTTTTCTAAGAATTTTTACACGCTCTATGCGTCCGGTCATGGCTATTCATAAATTAAACTTGATAACTCCAGCATCATTGGGTGCAGACTTACAAATAAATTGAATCTAAGCTACGACCGAAATAAAATAAGCAGTTCTCTGAATTTTCCCAGGGTAATTTGTTTACCGTTACCTCAATATTTACGTCTCCCCCCACCCCACCCTTCCACACGCCTCAGTCAACGGGACGTCATTTCACTCTCTGTTTGTAGCAGCCGACTTGCTTCAAAAACAATGGGAACTTGGCAATCTCCGTGATTATTTAAAGAAGGACCCATGGCAAGTTTGGCGCGATATTAACAACAGCAACAAAGGAAAAAAACATATTAATTTTCAATTAGCTTAAAATGTTTTAGCCTCACCGGCTCGGCAATTTCGTTCAACATTAAAAAAATTATTCGTGCTTACTTATTTTTGATGGCAGTCAGAGTCATTTCAGCTCAATTTTTGGCTTTAGATGCAGGTGTTTAATAAAATACTGTTAAAGCGAGACTCGGTTTATTGTCGTGAAAGCCTTCTTGCAAGCAATGCCTAGTAGCCTAGTATCAACAATTTTGTTAGTTTAAATACCTTCCCAACCAAAAGGTCTAGTTTAAGTACCTAAAAGTATCCCCTAAGCTGACATTAACACTTACTTCTCACTTAGGGCAAAATGATAGCTTAGGGGAGGGGTAGGTGGGTAGTTTCCCAGAAACCTTAATTGATCCAAAGTATTTCAAAGTTCATAAGAAAAGAAAAGGTTAATCTATTTCCTCTTTGTGCCAATACAATTCATAACACCAAAATAATCTCGATTTAGTAGAACAGTCCCTGTTTTAAAGACAGTATTTTTTTAAAAGTCAGCTGTACTCGTTAACATGCAGAACTTGGCGAATAATTCTGCCTCTAGCATTGTCTGAACCATATTGTTTGAAATTTGACTGTTGATTCAAACAGCAGAACTTTTCATTGCGCCCATTTCTATTAGAACATGTAAAAAAAAGAAGGAAAGTAAAAAAAACAATGCAAAAGAAAGGAAATTGCCTAAAACGACTCGAGCAACCCTGGCTACGTCAATTCCCAGCGTTGCCCCGTCGCCAGGGGAGAAACAGTGATTCTTCCTTTGGAAGGCTGCAAATGCCCAACGGAGGTGGTGTAGTGGGGCTTACAAAATTTTGGCAAATACACAATCCTTCTGGGAAAGAAGGTAAAAACAAAGTTATCTGTGACTTTCTTGAAAGAAGCTAAAGCTCGCATATCCTTGTTTATTAAGGTATATTAGTGAACAAAAACTAGACTGAATTTAAGCATTGCTTGCATTTACAAATTCGCTTTCTTCTAGCCTTATAAAACCGTTTTAGCAGGTGGCTCTGCGTATAAGATAACTCGAATTTTTATTTTTATTTCCTCTTTTTTCAATACCCGGCATTTTGGATAATTCAAGTTCAAAAACTCATTGAAAAAAGAAACAAAAGGAAAAAAATTCAAGAAAAGAAATTTTGGATAAATTCTATTGATGATTTTAATGTTTTTCTTTTTCCTGTGTTTGTGCAATAGTTTCCGCATTTGTTATTTAGTATATTATTACAGCAGCATGATTAAAGCTTAAGCAGCAGTTTAATTGGTTTCTTTTATCCATAATGCAGCGGTAATTAATAAAGTATAAGTCTTCCCTTGTTTCCGAAAGAATACATCTATTAATGGTTTTACCTGTTTTAACTTCCTGTAAATTTTTTTGTGTGACAGCTACAGATGTTTCAGTGAGTATAGTACCAATTGCTCAGATATTGCTATCATTATTAACCAGTGTGGGCGGAACAAGTTTGATCATAATTAGTTGCATGCAGGAACCTTGTAAAAGGTTTGTAAATTAAGGTCGCTCACGTATTTTTGGCTGAAAAAATTTTTCAGCTTTTCTGACCAAATTCGTCTTGTAAAGTGTCCTTCCCTTAACCATCTTTGGTTGTGCCATAGACGTCATGTAACTCAAAGTCGTCAGAATGTTTGGGCTATTAAGGAACTCTATAAATTGTGAGAGGTTTAGTCAAAAGATACAGTTTTCGGCTATAAATGTCCCTGGAAAGAAAACAGTGTCAAGTAAAATTCTTCTAAAATACCGGTTCTGGGTAATATATTAATTTGTGGTATTTTGTGAAAAGCTAGTATGTTGTACAAATCGCTACAACTCGACGGTTTTTCTTTTAAAATCAAAAAAGAAAACCATAGCACCATTTACGCGACACCTTCAACTTTCATTGATGTCAGCCTTTATCGGAGAAAGGCTCATTGACATTATGAGTGATAAGTTTACCCGTCCAATTAAACTATTCCCTAAGGTCTTAGAGTTCTTAAAGGAAACAGCAAAAATTTTTGTCAAAGCGAAACCATTACATTGGAAGATGTGTGCCAATCTCTTGGTGCTTAACATATTATACTTTACTGTAGCAAAGGAAAGATTGTCATAGTTTTAAGCAATTCCTTGATTCTTTATTTTTCTTGGTCTCCTAACTTTACTCGTCTTAATTTTGGGATCATGAATACTAATTTAAGATGACACTTTACTCTTTAGGCTGATGTTCCACATGGTGTAACTACCAATGCAAATGTCGAAAGTTTAAAATTACAACAAATTACTCGAGAGAATTCTTTTTGGCCTTATTGCTTCGGTTTTTAGGAGAAAAATATATGATCCTACGTCGGCCTTTATGTTTCCTGTGGTGAAAAGCAACTAAACCATTTAGTTTGCTTGCTTTAAAACAAATGGCTGACGTCACTAACGAAAATCATCAAATTTCTTACTTAGCTAATTTAGGCAAGTGGCTAAGCAAAACATAAATTATCCAATAATTTACCAGTTAAGAGTGAATTGCAATAGCAATCGCCTTCTATCTTGTGACCATTTACAGTTCAACTGTCAGTCACGTTTAATGTCAAATTAGAATCAGTCAGCAGGACTTCACTTTCTGTTTGTACCAACCAATAGGGACGTGGCAATTTCCATGGTCATCTATCTACAAAGACTCCCATTTTGGCGCAATAATTATTAGCAATTAGCCTCGAAAATTTCGTTCGCCATTAAAAAAAAAATTCTTCGTGCTTATTTAGTATTGATTGCAGACAGTCATCTTAGCTTAATTTTTGCGTTTGGCTGCAGGTGTTAAATAAAACACTGTTGAAAGTGAACTTGGTTTATTGTTGTGAAAGTTCCTCCTGCAAGCAGTGCCACAATCAAGCTTTGTGCAAGGTTAGTAACCAAGTATCAACAATTTTGTAAGTTTCAATATCTTCCCCAAGCAAAAAAAAGTCATAAATATAGTACCTAGATGTATCTAAAAGTGTATAAGAAAAGAAAAGTTCAATATATTTCCTGCTCGTGCCAATGCAGTAACTTAAAAGCAAAATGATTTCGATTTACTAGAACAGTCAGTGTTTTTATGAGAGCATTTTTTAAAAGTAAGCTGAACTCGGTAACATGCCGAATTTCGTGGATAATTCTGCGCCTTTTACATTCTCTGAACCATGTTTGAATTTTGACTGTTGATTCGAACGGGGGAACTTTCATTCCGCCCATTTCTATTGGAACATACAAGGTCATGAACGTTTGTTATTACTCAAATTATGAGAACGTTTAGGTCTTGCGTGCAATTTAATGAATATACAGAACAGTCTTTTAAATGCTGTAGTAATATCATTGAAGAAAATCTTAGATATTAACGAAGTATTGTCCGTCCGAAAAAGGATATTGTAGGATAAAAACAGTGCTATTAAACAGAGTTTACAATGACAACGTTCTCATTTTGTGACTTTCGCATAGCAGTCAATCATTTTACAAGAGTGATCTTATAAAAAATCCTTTTTTCGGCAACATGTATTTGTGAGAAACGCCGACGTAAACCATGACTGTTTTCAATGAACAAATGATTAATCAAACTGGAAGTTCTTAAAAAAAATGTTGGAGATTTCTTTCAAATATTTCGATTTAACGGAAATTGTCTTTTTTTCGAAAATTGAATACGAGGTCATAAAAGTTTCGTGTTTTTGGTTTTTCAATTTTCGTTGCCACAGACGAAATTTGCAGAGTGTGATGAACTTGTAGAAAGTTTACACGACTTAATATCACCAAACGTTTAAAGAAGCTGCGTGCTTCCTTTATTTGTGCGATCTTTTTTGTCAAGCAATGTTCTTAGTTGTGCTTTAACGCTAGGGAAAGTGGAGACGAGAAACACTGTATTTTGAACCGATCTTAACACAGCAGGTGCAGCCGGAATCCCACGTTTTTCGACGACTGGTTGGCAATCGCGTTTTTTTCACTATTTTTGGGAAAAAATACAGTCGCACCTCTCTTTATGGACCCCTCTTTATAGTGACGGTACTCGTGGTTCCAAGAATGCTCCATAATACGTATAACAATTCCCGATTATGGTATATGATACTCGAGATCAAACTCAACAAACAAACTTTACTCAAAACGCTATGATAATCCGCCACCATGCTCTACAAGATGCCATTATTCAAATCAAGCTGACAATGTTTGGACGTCCGGTGGGCTAGAACTTCCGGTAGAAATGTCTCAATACATTACATGTCTTCCTGTTTTTAGAAATGATTTATTTGGAAAAGAAATATATCAATTCGAAATCTTTATCTGAAAATACTTTTCTGTTCCAGTAAGCCATTAATTTCGAGCAAAATCTAACAGAGTTCAGCAATTAATAATCAGGCTTTCGGGCTTTCTGATTGTCTGCCCAGGTCTTGATGTTGCTACATTTTCCTCCGAGGAACTTGAAGAAGGTGCTGGGCCATGCATCTGCCATGTTCTCTGGTTAGTTTAACCGTTTATCGAAAAAACTGTTCCTTCTTTATATCACGTCCTCTTTCGACCAAACGGTCACCTCACTGCCTTCCTTTGTCGGCACTGTGTATGGCTCACTTGGGAAATTTGCGTGAAGCTTTCCAAACGTTTTTGTGTTCTTCATTAAAGTTACGTCTCCGGCCATTACGGGATTTTTTGCTACACCCCGCCTGTTGTCAGCATATGTCTTGTGGATCATCTTGTGGTTCCAATCACGATCTCTTACTCCCTCATCAAACAGATTCTCAGCTCTTTTCTGTTCTAGAAGTTTAGTCCTTAGCTCATTTCCAAACATTAGAAATGCTGAGGTTGATCTTGTGCAACTATGCGGTGTGGTTCTATAAGCCAAGAGGAATTTGTTTCATTCTTCCTTCTATTTCTTCCCTTCTGCTGCCCTTGAGTGATTTCAGCAATGTTCGGTTCTGACCCTCTACCTTGCCATTTTCTTGAGGCCAAACAGATGAAAATTTCTGGTGTTGGATCCCACGTTTAGCTAAGAAATTTTCAAATTCCTCTGACACAAACTGAGGAGCGATGTCAGACGTAAGGCTGAATGGGTATCCATACTGTGTAAAGATTGGCATTTGTGCTTCTATTATATTCTGAGACGTGGTTGAACGCATGATGACTACTATAATAATCAACTACTACATGTAAGTTTTTTCCGGAAGGAAGTGGACCTAGGACATAAATCCATCGTTTCCATAGAACATGTAATGAATTCGGTTCTCCCTCAGGGTCGAAGTAAGGCAGGCCACGGACTTTGAAGATTTGTTTCACAGTCGTCCAACTGGAGTTAGTGGGGGACTTAAGAACCATAACGAAGTTCACGAGACGACGTCTCTTAATGGGAAAGGACTGGAAGGAGAACGTCACTTTCGGCGAGAAAAGGGAAACTTAAGATGCAGTCGGTCGGTAGGTCGACGACGACAACACCGAATGTAAACATAAATGTAAAACTGTGATGTTCGTTTGCAACAACCTTTTTTCGCAATGGTGTCTTTTAAAACAATGCAAGATCCTTTTTTTAGCCGTAAAGTCTAATTTCATTCACGATGAAGAACTTTTAGTGTTGTCTGACCTTTTCGAATGGAAAAATCCCTGCTTCCCGTACGAAGATTATTCAATTTTCAACCCGAATGAAATGACCGAGTCCGAATGTCTGTCAGAGTTTACATTTGAAAAAAGAGACATTCCGATGCGATAGCTGTTTTCCACATTGTCACGATATTCGATCTATCACATTTTAATATCGGACTTGACAGTAAATCAACATAGGGACTCGCGTGATGTAATCGAATACTGGTAGTTGAATCATCGCCTTAGTTTACAATCGGCTGTTGCGTGATTAAAACAATAATTCATTGATTCTCTTGTAATGTTCGAATATTCATTATTAAAACTGGAGTTGACTAGTTGAGGCGTTTCTCTTTCTTTATGTCGCTAATTCGAACGACATAAAACGTTACATGATGTCAGACAAATTGAACCACGATGCCAACTACAGGGTCATCAGAAGCATCGCTCGCTCATGAAGAAGCGACGCCAGCTCAAGAAATATTACCCACCGCTCAAGTGTACATGCCGCCTGCAAACTTGCCCCCACCCAAGCCACTTGTGATTATTCGATGAATACTGTGAGCCACGAACACAGGTCATCTACGAACGCTATCGATTTAATAATCGTAACCAAGAACCTGGAGAAAGCATCGCATCATACCTTACAGAATTAAGGACAATTGCAAAAAACTGCCAACATGAAAGTATCACTCCAGATGACATCTTACGTGACAGAATTGTGCTGGGAATTCGAGATGACAAAATGCGTGAGAGATTACTCCGATTAAACGATTTAACGTTGCAAAAAGCTGTCGATTTAATTAAAGCAGAAACAGACTGAACAACAAGTCAAACTTATGAGTGGAAACCCCGGTGGAACCGCGAACGTAAATGCGTTAAAACAGGGCAGTGGTAAAAACAACAATAGATTTAAGAAGACTCATCAAAAACGGGAAGTATCGCGTGATCTCTGTGGCAGATGTGGAACAAAACACGCAAAGAGAAATTGTCAGGCATTTGGACAGAAATGTCGTAGATGTGGAAATCTTAACCACTATCAATCCCTTTGCCGCACCAAGCTCGTTGCTACCGTTGGTGAAGAAGCTTCAAAAGAAGATGAGTCATACGAAATCTGCACTGTTGATGAAGATTTCCGTCCTAGTGTCAACAAAGCATTCGTTGACATATTTGTCAGCACTAAAAAGACCGGAAATCAAGTACGATTTAAAGTGGATACAAGGTTAGAATGTAGCTTGCTGCCAATTAAATTGTGCAAGTCCCTAACCGGAGACACGAACCTCAGTATGTTACGAAAGTGCAATAAATCGATCGTTTCCTACACTGGCGAACTACGGCAGATAGCAGGAAAGATAAATCTTCGAGTCTGGCACAAACGCAGTACACAAACGTTGACGTTTAATGTTATCGATGGCGAGTATCAGCCCATCTTATCACTCAACACAAGTACCGCGCTTGGAATAGTCACGTTACACGACTGTGACGTTCTTTCACTCACGATATCATCACGTAGTAACGCGATCCTTGCAGAATTCAAAGATGTTTGAGGGACTAGGAGAACTACTCGGAGAGTACAAAATCATCTCTGATGAAACTGTAAAACCAAAGGTACACCCCCCAAGACGAGTGCCGATTGCACTCCGCCGTAAAATCAAAGAAAAACTTGATGAGTTGGTACAACGAAAGGTTATTACACCAGTAACTGAGCCTACCGAATGGGTCTCAAGCATGCTTGCTGTAATAAAGCCGAACAAGATACGAATCTGTTTGGACCCAAGGGATCTCAATGAAGCTATAAGGCGAGAGCATTATCAGATGCCGACAATCGAAGAGGTCGCCACTCGTCTAAACAAAGCAAAGCTCTTCACAGTAGTTGATGCAAAAGATGGTTTTTGGCAAAAGAGGCTAGATCTTGAGTCCAGCTACAAAACCACGTTGAACACACCTTCCGGGCGCTACCGATGGCTACGCATGCCCTTCGGCATCAGTTCAGTCCCAGGAGTATGGCAAAGAACCGTGCATGAATTCATAGAGGGTCTTCAAGGCGTAGAAGTCATTGCAGACGACTTCATTATTGCTGGCTTCGGTGATACTAAAGAACAAGCCCACAAGAGCCTGGAGCAAAACGAACGTTCCTTCTTTACTAGGTGTAGGGAATGGAATTTGAAGCTCAATCGCGATAAAGTAAAGCGAGCACAGACCAATGTGCGCTTTATGGGACATCATCTGACACCTGAAGGTCTCAAACCTGATCCCGCAAAGGTAGAAGCTATCACTGCTATGCCTGAACCAGATAATGTCACTGCACTCAAACGTTTCCTTGGAATGGTTAACTATTTGTCAAAATTTATGCCACACCTGAGCGAAATGGCAGAACCACTACGCAGACTAGAAGATAAGGACGCTGAGTGGCAGTGGCTAAAGCAACACAGTATCGCCTTCAACACAGTTAAGAAGTAAGTAACTGAATCCCAGTTCTCAAGTACTATAATGTTGACGAAGAAGTAACAATCCAGTGTAACGCCTCTGAAACTGGTCTCGGAGCTGTCCTTATGCAAAATGGCCAACCAATCTGCTACGCCTCAAGAGCTCTCACCGAAACTGAGACAAGATACGCACAGATCGAGAAAGAGCTTCTTGCCATCGCATGGGCTTGTCACAAATTTGACCAGTACATATATGGTCGTGACGTCGAATATGTAGATTCCGACCATGAGCCACTGCAGGCAATATTCAAGAAGCCAATACACCAATCACCAAAGCGCTTACAGAGAATGAGAATGGCACTGCAGAATTATTCTCTGGACATTAGGTACAAGAAAGGCCGTCTAATGTTTATTGCAGATGCCCTGAGCCTCTCCTATAGGCTTACGACCGACAATGCTCAACATTATTATAGCTGCGAAGTGCGTGCATTACGAGAACTGCATCACACAGATGGACTTTCAGTATCACCCAAACGGTTGGAAGAGTTCAAACGGCGCACAGCCCGGGACCCAGAAATGCAGCTTTTAACAAGTCAAATACAAAAAGGGTGGCCATCAAGCCGTAAAGAATGCCCTAGTCCGCTAATACCATACCACGAAAGCCGAAGCGAGCTAATTGAATAAAACGGGCTGGGCTTTCGTGGCGAACGCTTAGTCGTTCCACCCTCGCTTCGCATACCTGAAAGAAATACACCGCTCACATATCAGAATGAACGAATGCTTAAGAAGAGCCAGAGAGTTGCTGTTCTGGCCAAGAATCAACGCTGAAGTAAAAGATTTCGTTTCCAAATGTAGCATTTGTCAATCATTTCAGCCAGAACACTGTAGAGAAGACCTCCAGCCGCACGAAATGCCAAGTCGTCCGTGGTCGGAAGTAGGAGCTGACCTATTCGAACTTGGTCAACAAAACTTCTTAATACTGGTCGACTACTGTTCCAGTTATTTCGAAGTACAAGAACTCAAACGGATCACCTCCACAACTGTCATCACCGCTTGCAAAGTGCAGTTTGCAAGACATGGAATTCCTGATTTCCTGATTACAGACAGCGGGACACAATTTAGCTCATCAGAATTCGCGAAATTCGCCGAGGCGTGGAAATTTGAACACAAGACTTCAAGTCCGCACCATCCCCAGTCAAACGGAAAGGCAGAGAACGCCGTTAAAATCTGCAAAAATCTGTTAAAGAAAGCCCGAGCAGGCAGCAGAGATCCACTGCTAGCTTTCTTGGACTGGAGAAACACGCCCACAGAGGGTCTAGGAACCTCGCATGTCCAGCATCTTATGGGTAGAAGAACAAGAACACTCCTGCCAACACATCCCAAACTTCTGAAGCTACAGTTAGACTCCGAAACAGAAGCAAAGTTGGCGCAGCGCAAACAGAAACAAGAATTGCAGCACAACAAGAAAATTCAACCGCTGCTTGCGATCCAGCCCGGTCGAGCGATTCGAATGAAACTCCCTGGTTACACAAAATGGTCTCTTGGCAGCTGCGTCAAGGCACTACCTAACCGATCTTAAGAAGTGGAAGTCGCAGGTCGCCGTTATCGTCTCAACAGGCGCCAACTAAGAACAACGGCCGAAGAACCTCCACACACTACACTTGAAGATCTTCCGAACAATGACGCCGATGTAACATCTCCCGTTAACAGCCAAGAAACAACACAGCCCACTCGTTGTCGAGATGACACCTCAGGTGCGACTCCCGAACCAGTCACTCAACCACGTCGTTCAACCCGTGTAAGGAAACCGCCAGCTTGGCACGACGATTACCTGTTGAACTATTAAGAAAAAGGAGATGTCACGATATTCGATCTATGACATTTTAATATCGGACTTGACAGTAAAGCAACATAGGGACTCGCGTGATGTAATCTAATAATAGTAGTTGAATTATCGCCTTAGTTTACAATCGGCTGTTGCGTGATTAGAACAATAATTCATTGATTCCCTTGTAATGTTCGAAAATTCAATATTAAAACTGGAGTTGACTAGTTGATGCGTCTCTCTCTCTCTTTATGTCGCTAATTCGAACGACGTAAAACGTTACACACATAAAGTTTATTTCCTCTGTATCAAAGATATATACAAATACGTACAAATAAACTTACCACTTACAAGTGTAGTCGAATTCTCAATGAACATCCCTTGTTAGGATAAAAAACAAAGGATACCTCGATTTACGAGGATAAAAAAAATGCAAAGGACTTCAAAACTCGCCTAAAAACAGTGGATTTATACCTGCCGAAGCTTGTGGATTGCACAACGACGTGAGTCTACGTTGTTTGGCGTCGTCGA
Source organism: Porites lutea (assembly GCF_958299795.1). Lineage (NCBI taxonomy): Eukaryota > Metazoa > Cnidaria > Anthozoa > Scleractinia > Poritidae > Porites > Porites lutea. The sequence continues at coordinate 20,345,600 of NC_133201.1, forward strand.
CGACTCTACAACGACGAAATTTGCTCGCCGCGCTTGCGCAGTCGCTGTATTTCACTTCCGGTCGTGGACGATGGTAACTCAATGGAACTCCGTTGGCAGTTCAGTACATTAAACGAGTTTACGAGTTACGTGAAGGATTGTGCAAATGTTTCCTTATGGTGGAGACACACTAGCCTGGGAACTGTAATCCTTAACTGTCGCTTCAGTCTATCTGCCGTGATCTGGAAGGCACATAACACCTTGGCCCTATGGATTCCCTAAGCCTAAATCTCGTTCAGTTGCACAGCGAAGACCACAAAGTTGAAACTGTCGATGCCTTCTGCGCAGCAATACAAGAAGAGTACAAAGATTCTTTTTTGGTGACCTTGGTAACCTTCTTGTGGTTTACAAGATGAGGCTTAATCCTGACCTTACCTGTGTTTTTAGTCGTCCGCGTAAGGTACCCCAAGTTAAGGAAAAGAGTGTCAAAAGAAACTTGACAAGATGGCCAAAATCCCTGTGATCACACCTGTAAAGGAGCCTACGCAGTGAGTATCACCAATGGTCGCTGCAAACAAAGATGGATACATTCACATCTGCGTTGATCCAGAATACCTCAACAAGGCGCTCAAAGGACTCCACTATCCGATGACGACAGTTGAAGATGGCGCCTCACGTATTACCAGTGCCACAGTGTTCTCTACGCTTGATTCAATAAATCAAATTAGACTATGGGTCCTCACTACTCATAACTTTCAGCCTTCAGTTTTCTCCAAACCCTTTTGGAATGATCTTCGCTTTTGGGGTCTATCATTGTGCGATGAAAGAGCTGTTTGCTGGGTAGTCCTGTGCAATCATCGTGGATAACCTGTTGGTATAGGTTGGAGGAACACCAGAGCACGATGCAAATTAAAGAATAATCACGCAGGGAACACGAGAGACTGGCTTCAAATTGTCTATGAAGAAATGTAGATTCCCCTGTGATCAAGTCCCCGATGTTGGTCATTTGTTCACAAAGACAGGCCTCATGTGGTCTGATGAAGCCAAAGGTACTGCCATGAATGATATGCCTGCCCCTCACAGCCCTGAAGCACTTCATCGATTCCTTGATATGATCAATTACCTAAGTTCATCAGCAATCTCAGCGAGAAGACTGCTCCCCTACGTGAACTGCTACAGAGAGACATGCACTGGAGCTGGGAAGCACCTCGTCCAAAAGGGATTAAGCTCCTGAAGTTGGACACGTCAACCCCCCAGTCCTTAAGTTCTATTTTCCTGCGAAGCTTGCCAAACTGTCAGTGGACGCCTCAAAGAGTGGTCTTGGCGCCGCATGCCTGCAGGATAGTTGCCTTGTGGCATATACCTAAAGAGCCCTAAATGAAGCTAAAAATCAATGGGCACAGATCAAGAAGGAATTGCTTGCAGCACAATTTCATGATTTTATGTATGGTAGGGAAGCCATATTGAAACTGATCACAAACCTCTCACAGCAATCGTAAGCAAGCCTCTTCAAACAGCCCCTGACCACCTTCAACGAAAGCTGTTGCAGCTGTAAAGTTACAATTTGAAGTTCACTTACAGGAAAAGAACCGAACTGCGTATGACAGACACTGTCACGTGCCTACACGAATCAGGAAAATGGTGATGAGGATGACTATCAGTTTGAGATATTGTTCAGCGCAATCTCACTCACACGTATGGCTGAATTCCAAAGGCACAATCTCGTGTTGGTGGTTTATTTTTTTATTTGGGTGGCCAGAAAAGCTCGAGAGCTAACCCCTAGAAGTAAAAACCATATTTTCCTGTAAAGGATGAGCTAATCGTGAATGTTGGTAGTATAGTTGTGCTCCCATAGTCCCTATTCAAAGACTTTGTTTAGAAACTGCACAAGGGATATCCTGGAGCAGATGCTGCAAAGAAAAGAGCACGGGATGTGTATTACACGTCTATGACATCCGACATTGACTCTACCATTGTTCTCTGTCAGCTGTGCAAAAGTACCAAACCGCACAAAGAACCACTTGTTATTTATTTGGTCCCAGACCTCCCCTGGTTATTTCTGAGTGCAGAGATATTTAACTGAAATGGATTGCGGTATCTGATACCTGTCGACTCTAACTCTGGTTTGATAGCGACAGATACCCTTCGTGATTTGTCTTCCATAACTGTTATTAAGAGGATCAAAATTAGGCATTGTTTTGTTGTCCATGGTGTTTATTGCAAAGTGTTTTCTGCCAGTTGTCCACAATCCACAGTCTAACAGTCCGGCCGAGAATATTGTCAAACAAGCAAAGAACCTGCTTTGGAAGTGTAAGAAGGAAGGTTCTGATCCCTTTCTTGGCCTCCTTAATCTGTTTAATGTTTGGAAAGATCCAACACTAGGTTCTCCTCCCTACTCCTGTGGCAAAGCAGCTCCTCACTCCTAAGGCAGCAAGTAGTAGAATTGTTGTCTCACGTCTTAAGTGAAAGCGCCAACAGCAGAAAGCTTATTATAATCAGCACGCCAAGTATCTTCCGCTTCACCATCCAAAATGGGTTGTTAGACTTCAAACTGAGAAGAGTCATGAGAAAGTTGGCATTGTTAAGAAACCAGCTGCTCAGCCGCGATCCTACATCGTGCAAACTGAAGAGGAGTACCGCAGAAACCAGGGACATCTTTTAGCTATTCTAAAGCCTATTCCATCTCCGTCTGCTGCTCAAACTCCTCCTCACTTACCAGCAGTTCCTCAACATCCTCCTAACGAGTCAAATACTCACCAGCCTCCTACCATGTCAAATGAGGATGTACTCCCTGAGGTTACGGGTCCTATCAAGACACCTGCCATGAAACCAGCAGAGCCTGCAGTCTGTCAGGTCCCCAACAAGAACGTCTATCGGCCCCTAAGCTCAACTAAAACCTTTCCTGGGAGGAGTTACGCCAGAGGCCGCTTGTTCAAATGTTCATCCATCCTCTAATGCCCCAAGACCACAAGCCGTCGCTAGATCTGAAAGAATCTCGAGACCTGTACCGAAATATAAGGACTTACCCTCACTTACCGTTGTAAATAGAGGACATATTTAGCATAGTCTTTTAGAACTGCCGACAAAAATACGGCATGGCTGTAAAAGTATTTCTTTTTCGTTTTTAGTGTAAGGATTTAAGTTATTTTTCGTTTTTTTTGTACCTGTGCACCTTTTGCATGCATTGCCCACGTGATTTCTTTCATGTAGAAATAATTGACCATGTGTTTTTCAGTGGCACTCGGTTTGTATTTCATACTCTACAATATCCATGATTCAAATCAAGCTCACAATGTTTAGACTTCTGGTAGAAGTATCTCAATACATTACACTACAGAAAGGTATGTAATGCGAACAAGTGGCTCTGTCGCTTTTACTAAAATGAAGTTGATACTGAAGATGAAGTCTGTGCGCAAGTGTACCCAAAGACATCATTTTCTTAAGATACCTGAAGACGACTACTTCAGGAAATTACGCTTGATCTAAAGAGGTGCAATGAAATTCGCAGGAGTACTGAGGCTGCAAATTCGTAATTGAGAATCTTTTCAGCATCACAGAGTGAGGATGTAAATGGCGCCAAAGCCAAACAGCAGTTGCAGAAGAAATCTTTTGACAAGTCTAAGAAAAACCAGAAATCAGCAAGAAAGCTGGGGAAAAAGGCAGATGTCCCGCGTGGGGAACCATATGTGCTAAATGTAAAGGCAGAAATCACTTCGCCTCAAAATGCGAGAAGGTTAACAATCTAAGAGAAGAATCCGAGGAATCTGAAGATAGCGACATATAATATATCACAAGCATTACAGACGGACCTGAAGTGGTAAATGTAATTAAGAAAGAAAAGAAATGGTTGTTCCAAAGAAACCTGTAAGCCAAAGCGTCCCATTAGAACACCATGTACCACTTCCGGTCCGTCTGTAATGGTTGTGATATATTATATGTCGTTATCTTCAGATTCCTCGGATTCTTCTCTTAGATTTTTAACCCTCTCGCATTTTGAGGCGAAGTGATTTCTCCCTTTACATTTAGCACATATGGCACCCCACGCGAGACATCTGCCTTTTTCTCCAGCTTTCTTGCTGATTTCTGGTTTTTCTCAGACTTGTTAAAAGGTATCTTCTGCAGCTGCTATTTGTCTTTCGCGCCATGTACATCCTCGCTCTGTGATGCTGAAAAAGTTCTCAATTACGAATTTGCAGCCTCAGTACTCCTGCGGATTTCAATGCACCTCTTTAGATCAAGCGTGATTTCCTGAAGTATTCGTTTTGGGGTATCTTTAGAAAATGATGTCGTTGGGTACACTTGCGCAAGGACTTCAACTTCGATATCACCTTCATTTTAGTAAAAGCGACAGAGCCACCCGTTCCCATTACATACCTTTCAGTATTGTCATGTATTGAGATACCTCTCCCGGAAGTCTAAACATTATGAGCTTGATTTGAATCATGGATATTGTAAAGCATGAACTGCAAACCGAGTGCCACTGAAAAACACATAGTCAATTATTTATACAGGATAGAAAATACGTGGGCAATGCATGCAAAGGGTGCACAGGAAGAAAAAAAAACGAATAAATAACTTAAATCCCTACACTAAAAAATCAAACAAAATATACAATTAGACCCATGCCCTATTTTTATCGGCGGTTCCAAAAGACTATGCTAAATATGTCCTTTATTTGCAACGGTAAGTGATTGTCAGTCCCTATATTTCGGATCAGGTCTCGAGATTCTTCCAGATCTAGCGACGGCTTGTGGTCTTGGGGCATTAGAGTATGGATGAACATTTGAACAAGCGGCCTCTGGCGTAACTCCTCCCAGGAAAGGCTTTAGTTGAGCTTAGGGACCGATAGACTTCCTTGTTGGGGACCTGACAGACCGCAGGCTCCGCTAATTTCTTGGCTGGTGTCTTGACAGCACCCGTAGCCTCGGGGAGTACATCCTCATTTGACATGGTACGAGCCTGATGAGCATTTGACACGGTGGAAGGATATTGAGGAACTGCTGCTAAGTGAGGAGAAGTTTGAGCAGCAGACTGAGATGGAATAGGCTTTAGAATAGCTAAAAGATGTCCCTGGTTTCTGGGGTAATCCTTCTCTTCAGTTTGCACAATGTAGGACTGCGGCTGAGCAGCTGGTTTCTTAACAATGCCAACTTTCTCATGACTCTTCTCAGCTTGAAGTCTAACAACCCATTTTGGATGGTGAAGCGGAAGATACTTGGCGTGCTGATTATAATAAGCTTTCGTGAGGCAACAATTCTACTAATTGCTGCCTTAGGAGTGAGAAGCTGCTTTGCCACAGGAGTAGGGAGGAGAACCTAGTGTTTGATCTTTCCGAACATTAAACAGATTAAGGAGTCCAAGAAAGGGATCTGAACCTTTTTTCTTACACCTCCAAAGCAGGTTCTTGGCTTGTTTGACAGCATTCTCGGCCAGACTGTTAGACTGTGGACGATATGGAATGCTGGTCGCATCCTCAATCCTTGGGCTTAGCGAGACTTTGAAATTTTCTACTTGCAAATTGTGGACCACTGGCAGAAAACACTTGACACTAAACACCATGGACAACAAAATCATGCCTAATTTTGATCCTCTTAATAACAGTTTCGAAGACAAATCGCGAAGAGTATGTGTCGCTAACAAACCAGAGTAAGAGTCGACAGGTATCAGATACCGCAATCCATTTCAGTTTAATATCTCTGCACTCAGAAATAACCAGGGGAGGTCTGGGACCAAATAAATAACAAGTGGTTCTCTCTGCTTGTGCGGTTTAATACTGTCGCACGGCTGACAGAGAACAATGGTAGAGTCAATGTCGGATGTCATAGACGTGTAATACACATCCCGTGCTCTTTTCTTTGCAGCATCTGCTCCAGGATATCCCTTGTGCAGTTTCTAGGCAAACTCTTTTTGTAGGGACTACGGCACCTCAACTCTCAGGCCTTTCAGAAGGATACTACCAAAGTTCACGATTAGCTCCTGCCTTACAGGAAAATATGGTTTTTACTTCTGGGGGTTCACTCTCGAGCTTTTCTGGCCACGCAATAATAAAATAAACCACCTTTGCATGTAGGATCGACAGGATTGTGCCTTTGGAGTTTAGCCATACGTGTTGGGTGAGATTGCGCTGAACAATATGTCAAACTGATATTCATCCTCATTACCATGTTTCTGATTTGTGTAGGCACGTGACAATATCTGCCATACGCAGTTCGGTTCTTTTTCTGTAAGTAAACTTCAAATTGTAACTTTGCAGCTGCAACAGCATTCGTTGAAGATGGCCAGGGGCTGTTTGAAGAGGCTTGTTTACGATTGCTGTGAGAGGTTTGTAATCAGCTTCACTATGGACTTCCCTACCACAGATGAAATCATGAAATGCTGCTGCAGGCAGTTCTTTCTTGATCTGTGCATATTGATTTTTAGCTTCAGCTAGGGCTTTTTAGGTATATGCCACAAGGCAACTATCCTGCAGGCATGCGGCACCAAGACCACTCTTTGAGGCGTCCACTGCCAGTGCGGCCTGCTTCGCAGGAAAACAGAGCTTAAAGACTAGGGCGTTGACGTGTCCATCTTCTGGAGCTCAAACGCTTTTGGACGAGGTGTTTTCCAGCTCCAGTGTATGTCTCCCTTTAGCAGTTGGCGCAGGAGAGCAGTCTTCTCGCTTAGATTGCTCATGAACTTAGGTACTTGATCATATCAAGGAATCGATGACGTGCTGCAGGGCTCTGAGGGGCAGGAATATGATTAACTGCAGTAACTTTGGATTCATCAGAACACATGAGGTCTGTCTTTATGAACGAATGACCAACATAGCAGACATGATCACAAGGGAATCTACATTTCTTTGTAGACAATTTGAAGCCAATCTCTCGTGCTCCCTTCGGGATTATTTTTTAATTTGCATCGTGCCCTGGTGTTCCTTCACCCTATACCAACAGGTCATCCACGATGAAAGCACAGGGCTACCCAGCAATCAGCTCTCTCATTGCACAATGAAAGACCTCAAAAGCGAAGGTCATTCCAAAAGGGTTCAGAGAAAACTGTGCTTTTCAAACAGGGAGCTGAAAGTTGTGAGTAGTGGGCACTCATAGTCTAATTTGATTTATTGAATGAAGCGTAGAGAACACTGTGGCACTGGTAATACGTGAGGCGTCATCTTCAACTGTCGTCATCGGATGGTGGAGTCCTTTGAGCGCCTTGTTGAGGTCTTTTGGATCAACGCAGATGTGAATGAATCCATCCTTTTTTGCAGCGACCATTTGTAAGAGCCATTCCGTAGGCTCTTTTACAGGTGTGATCACAACGATTTTGGCCATCTTGTCAAGTTTCTTTTCAAACTCTTTTCCTTAACTTGGGGTACTTTACGGGGAGGACTAAAAACAGAGGTAACGTCAGGATTAAGCCTCATCTTGTAAACCACAAGACGGTTATCAAGGTCACCAAAAAAGAATCTTTGTACTCTTCTTGTATTGCTGCGCAGAAGGCATCGACAGTGTCAACTTTGTGGACTTCGCTGTGCAACTGAGTGAAACAAACAGCAGGGCTAAAAGATTTTGCTTTCCAGGGTTTTGGGTTCCCAGAAGTGAGAGGCACTATTCTGGACAACACAGCGAGCTTTGGCGAGCAAGTTTGCACTTGGATGTAGACAACCGACAGCGGGTATACGACAAGGATAAATCTGTCAAACAAAATAGTCTACCAGTTCGAAGCGGGAGAGGTCCAGGACCCATTTTGAGGCCATCTCTCAGACTACGTCTGCTCTACCGGCAAACACCTTTTTTACACCCAGACGTGCAAAAAAGAGGTTAAACTCGAGGGGGGAGGCTTCGCGCAGAAACAGCGAAAGAATTGGTACAAAACGCCTTGGAGGAGGTGTCTCAAGAGAGAGAAGGTTTGTTTGTGGTACAGCAGCCGAAAAGACAATGGCAGAACCTTGCCTAGGTCTTGGGCCGTTGTTTCCTTCTCGCAGGTAGGCGGCAGGGAGAGATCTACATTGCTTGGGAAGACCACATTAACACGGGCAGAGTTCAGGGGATAGTCGCCAAACCAACAAGAGATAGAGTGGACAACGACACAACTTGGAAAAGAGCAATAGAGTGGATGGACGCAGACTTTGGCTTCTAGCGTTGCCCAGTCTTCAGGATAAAGATCTTGGCCATGCAGGGAGCGGAAGTCGTTTTCTCCAAACTCTGGTGCTGGGCAAAAGACGCCTCCACAATCATGGCAGCAAGCCGAAGCCCGTGCCAGATACACCCCGTTGCCCCAGACGCGCAGAGTTCCTTCCACGGAAAGAGTGCATCGAGTGGATGTGAGGAAAAAAGCCATCGTGCGAGCAGGTGAAGCCAGAGATAGAAGCGCAGCGTGAGCTCTCCACACTCGGCAAGGCTTCGTGCGTGGCGATTAAAGACGCTTCTAGATGCCCAGCATAGAGTGTCCCAGGAAGAAAGAATGAGACAGCTCGCCAAGGATCCAACCCAGGTGCAAAAGCTTTTCGAAATACTGTAGCAGCTGAAGAAAGAGGAAGAGGTTTTGAAGCAGAAAAAAAGAACAAGTCAGGCACAGGCAGGCGCTTTGCCGGCAGGAGGGGATTCCGTCGCAAAAGAAATGGAAAAAGGCCTTCGAAATTGAAGAAGGCGAATACTTAGCAACAAGCTACGAAGAAACGTTGTATCGTGGAGCCGAGGAAACGGTTTTCTTTCTTCTTCCACTTGGAGAAAAGGGGGAGCTAATTACAAACGTTGAAGGACAGTTATGGGGCTATTTTGTGCAAGAGGAGGCGAAAAAAACGCAACTTTCCAAAGTCGATGGATGTTTGTTTTGCCGGCTGGGAAGGGAGAAGAGAACAGGACAGGTTTGTGCAGTTGTTCGTAGAGGATGGCAGCAGCAGTTCCGCTGCCGATGTCCCCGTAGAGGCCCTCGTAGCTGACCTCGTAGAGATATAGGAGTGGAACTATGCCCACCAGCCGTTCTCAAGGCATAGCACAACATCGCCGCAGACGGCAAAAGCAACAAGCGGCTCAAACGTCCAGTTTTCCTATTCCAGAGCTTTTTGTGCAGGGACCCTTGCAAGAATGGCACAGTTGGGGAAGTATTCCTTTGCGTTAATCTGCAGGGCATCTTGGTCGGCACACCAATTTCTTTCGTGCTTCGCAAACTCTTGGCGAAAGCTATGGTATTCGTGGTACGGCACACCTCTTCGAAAAAGTGTCTGCAGAGGCATCTATACAAGAAGTGGCACTTTTCAAAGAGGACTATTCTATAACGAAAAGGACTTTCTTTCTGCCCTTTGCCGGCTCCCGTATAGGAGGCTCGGGGTCCGGTAGGGGACTACGCAGATTGGAAAGGGTCTCCTGTGTCTGGTTGCTTCTACAGAAATTACAACAGCCCAAAAGAAACAGCCCAAAAGAAGCCAAGGTCTCGAGAGCTCTGAAGACCGCAGCGTAGATTGCATGGGAGGCGGCAACCACTTTTTCGGTCTTTTTCACAAACGCGTTTCTGGTGCTCTCGATGGTGTCGAGAGGTGTGCCGGACTACGAATACCATAGCTTTCGCCAAGAGCTTGCGAGGCACGAAAAAAATTGGTGTCCCGACTGGGACCCCCTACAGATTGCCGCAAAAGAAGACTTGCCAGGCCCTGCTATTCTTGCCAAGGTTCCTGCACAAAAAGCTCTGGAATAGGAAAATTGGACGTTTGGGCCGCTGGTTGCTGTTGCTGTCTGCTGTCTCTCGATGTTGTGCTATCCCTGGAGAATGACTAATGGGCATAGTTCCACTCCTGTATCTCTACAAGGACCCTTACAGGGACCTCTACGGGGACATTTGCAGGGGAACTGCTGTTCCCGTGCTCTACAAAAAAGTGAGTAACCCTTTCCTGTTTTCTCAATGGGGTTCTTTTCTCTCTTCCCAGCAGGGAAAACAAACATCCATCGTCTTTAAAAGTTGCATTTTTTTGCCTCCTCTTGCACAAAATAGCTCCATACCGGCACTTCGGCGTCTGTAGTTGGCTCCCCGTTTTCTCCAAGTAGGAGAAGAGAGAAAACCGTTTTCCCTTTCTTCGTAGCTTGTTGCCAAATATTCGCCTTCTTCCATTTCGAAGGCCTTTTTCATTTCTTTTGCGAAGGCATCCCCTCCCGCCGGCGAAGCTTGTGCCTTTCATCTTCTTCTTCTTTTTTTTCTGCTTCAAAAGCTCTTCCTCCTTCTCCAGCTTCTATAGTATTTCGAACAGCTTTTGCATCTGGGTTGGGTTTGGCATTTGCACCAGAAAGATTGGGTTTCATTCGATTTTTTCGCCGTCGCCGTTGTAGAAAGATTTCTTTGCCCCGATTCGGATTCGCAGTTTGGCTTTTTTTGTGGGATCCAAATCATTGGGAGTCCGTGGTGGGTGTATTGTTTTTCGAAAGAGTCGCCTTGGTTTTCCAGGATGTAGTGCAGCCCTTTTGTCCCCCAAAGACATCTGTGGTTTCCCTCCCTTTCCAGCACCACCCTCTCGCCGCCTGTATTCGAGAATGTCCCAGCTGCTTTCTGGGTATTGCCAGATTTAAGCGGTTTCTTTGCTGGAAGAGACTTTTTCGACGGCAGAGGGTGTTTCTTGTTTTTCTATGTGATAACGCCTATGCATTTCCACTAGTTTGCCCATTTCCTCGATCTCTATGCGGCACCTCTCGTCCTTCTTTTAATGCTCCTTGGCGAGGTGTTTCACTTCTTTCTTCCTAGGACACTCTATGCTCGGCATCCTGAAGCGTCTCGAGTCACCACGCACGAAGCCTTGTCGAGATTGTGGAGAACTCACGGTGGGTTTTCTACTCCTATGGCGCTTGTTTGCTTTTTTAGCCACATCCACTCGATGCGCTCTGTCGGTTGAATTAACTCTGCAGGGTCTGGGACAACGAGGTGTTTCCGGCACAGCCTTCGGCTTGCTGTAAGGATTGTGCGGGACGTCTTTTGTCCAGCACCAGAGTTTGGAGAACGACTTTCTCTCCCTGCATGGCCAAGATCTTTGTCCTAAGATTGGGCAACGCCGGAAGCCAAAGTCTACAGCCATCCACTTTATTGCTCTGTTCCAAGTTGCGTCGTTGTCCACTCTATCTCTTGTTGGTGTGGCGTCTATCCCCTGAACTCTCCCCTTGGTGGTGTGGTATCCCCAAGCTATGTGGATATCTCCCTGCGGTCTATCTGCGAGAAGGAAACAGCAGTCCAAGGTTCTCCCATTGCCTTTTCGGCGGCTGTACCACAAACAAATCTTCTCCCTCTTGAGACACCTCCTCCAAGGCGTTTTGTACCAATTCTTTCGCTGTTTCTGCGCAAAGCCTCCCCCCTCGAGTTTAACCTCTTTTTTGCACGTCTGGGTGCAAAAAAGGTGTTTGCCGGTAGAGCAGACGTAGTCTGAGAGATGGCCTCAAAATGGGTCCTGGACCTCTCCCGCTTCGAACTGGTAGACTATTTTGTTTGACAGCTTTATCCTTGTCGTATACCCGCTGTCGGTTGTCCACATCCAAGTGCAAACTTGCTCGCCAAAGCTCGCTGTGTTGTCCAGAATAGTGCCTCTCACTTCTGGGAACCCAAAACCCTGGAAAGCAAAATCTTTTAGCCCGGCTGTTTGTTTCATTCAGTTGCACAGCGAAGTCCACAAAGTTGACACTGTCGATGCCTTCTGCGCAGCAATACAAGAAGAGTACAAAGATTCTTTTTTGGTGACCTTGGTAACCGTCTTGTGGTTTACAAGATGAGGCTTAATCCTGACGTTACCTCTGTTTTTAGTCCTCCCCGTAAAGTACCCCAAGTTAAGGAAAAAAGTTTGAAAAGAAACTTGACAAGATGGCCAAAATCGTTGTGATCACACCTGTAAAAGAGCCTACGGAATGGCTCTTACAAATGGTCGCTGCAAAAAAGGATGGATTCATTCACATCTGCGTTGATCCAAAAGACCTCAACAAGGCGCTCAAAGGACTCCACCATCCGATGACGACAGTTGAAGATGACGCCTCACGTATTATCAGTGCCACAGTGTTCTCTACGCTTCATTCAATAAATCAAATTAGACTATGAGTGCCCACTACTCACAACTTTCAGCTCCCTGTTTGAAAAGCACAGTTTTCTCCGAACCCTTTTGGAATGACCTTCGCTTTTGAGGTCTTTCATGGTGCAATGAGAGAGCTGATTGCTGGGTAGCCCTGTGCTTTCATCGTGGATGACCTGTTGGTATAGGGTGAAGGAACACCAGGGCACGATGCAAATTAAAAAATAATCCCGAAGGGAGCACGAGAGATTGGCTTCAAATTGTCTACAAAGAAATGTAGATTCCCTTGTGATCATGTCTGCTATGTTGGTCATTCGTTCATAAAGACAGACCTCATGTGTTCTGATGAATCCAAAGTTACTGCAATTAATCATATGCCTGCCCCTCAGAGCCCTGCAGCACGTCATCGATTCCTTGATATGATCAAGTACCTAAGTTCACGAGCAATCTCGGTTGGGTTTGGCATTTGCACCAGAAAGATTGGGTTTCATTCGATTTTTTCGCCGTCGCCGTTGTAGAAAGATTTCTTTGCCCCGATTCGGATTCGCAGTTTGGCTTTTTTCGTGGGATCCAAATCATTGGGAGTCCGTGGTGGGTGTATTGTTTTTCGAAAGAGTCGCCTTGGTTTTCCAGGATGTAGTGCAGCCCTTTTGTCCCCCAAAGACATCTGTGGTTTCCCTCCCTTTCCAGCACCACCCTCTCGCCGCCTGTATTCGAGAATGTCCCAGCTGCTTTCTGGGTATTGCCAGATTTAAGCGGTTTCTTCGCTGGAAGAGACTTTTTCGACGGCAGAGGGTGTTTCTTGTTTTTCTATGTGATAACGCCTATGCATTTCCACTAGTTTGCCCATTTCCTCGATCTCTATGCGGCACCTCTCGTCCTTCTTTTAATGCTCCTTGGCGAGGTGTTTCACTTCTTTCTTCCTAGGACACTCTATGCTCGGCATCCTGAAGCGTCTCGAGTCACCACGCACGAAGCCTTGTCGAGATTGTGGAGAACTCACGGTGGGTTTTCTACTCCTATGGCGCTTGTTTGCTTTTTTAGCCACATCCACTCGATGCGCTCTTTCGGTTGAATTAACTCTGCAGGGTCTGGGACAACGGGATGTTTCTGGCACAGCCTTCGGCTTGCCGTAAGGATTGTGCGGGGCGTCTTTTGTCCAGCACCAGAGTTTGGAGAAAACGACTTCCTCTCCCTGCATGGCCAAGATCTTTGTCCTAAGATTGGGCAACGCCGGAAGCCAAAGTCTACAGCCATCCACTTTATTGCTCTTTTCCAAGTTGCGTCGTTGTCCACTCTATCTCTTGTTGGTGTGGCGTCTATCCCCTGAACTCTCCCCTATCTGCGAGAAGGAAACAGCTGTCCAAGGTTCTCCCATTGCCTTTTCGGCGGCTGTACCACAAACAAATCTTCTCCCTCTTGAGACACCTCCTCCAAGGCGTTTTATACCAACTCTTTCGCTGTTTCTTCGGAAAGCCTTTCCCCTTGATAAGCGTACAGAGACACCTCTATTCGAGTACAACCTTTTTTACGCTTTCAGGTGTGCAAGAGTTTTGCGAAGGTGTTTCTCCTTATAACAGACGTAGTCTGCGAGAGTGCCTCAAAATGTTTCTGGACTCCTCCCGCTTCGATCTGCGAGACTTTTTTGTTGTATAGCTTTGTCCTTGTCGTATACCCGCTGTCGGTCGTCTGTATCCAAGTGCAAACGTGCTCACCAGCGCTCGCAGTGTTGTCCAGAATAGTGCCTCTCGCCTCTGGGAACCCAAAATCCTGGAAAGCAAAATCTGTCGAGTTGTGCAAATGCTCGACAAGCGCTTTTCGGTCGAGCGCGCCCGAAAAATCTTGGGTGAAATCTATTTGGAAGATGGCGTCGCCCCTGTCCTCCAGCAAACATTCCAGTGTTGAAAGAGCCTGTTGCAGTTTTTCCATCTCCACCTCTGCGATATCGACCTTCGCAACAAAATAGTAGAAAAACACTTTCTCTGGGAACAGGGTCTGCCTTTGTTTTTTTTGCTTTGCTGTTTGTTTTGATAGTCGATATAGTGTCAATGATTCGACCGCCCGGAGTATTTGCTGGAATGGGGTACAACAGCTTGGTGTTTTTGTAGGTGCTTCCAAGTGTTTCTCGCACAAGGTTGGAAATTCGTGACACTATTTGTTTTGTGGCGCCGTTTTCACCCAAGCTGGAATGCGAGCGATTTCCTACCGACACAACCTCTTCTTTTTGAAGATGGCCACAGACGTAAAAGTCGTAGGAGACGACTGGGAGCTCTTCCAAGGGTCGCAGTTGTGTTCTGGGGCCCGTTTCTCAAAATTCCCGGTAACTTTTCGGGCCCGAAATCAAATATTGAAATCGAAATATAAAGAATAATAGCGCGGGTCCTGGCTAGCAAACAACTCAGTTTTGTTTTATTAACTTGTCGTTTTATTATGTTAGATTCAAAACCATTGAAACCTCTATCTTGCATGTAAACAACAACAGCTTTACGGGCCCGTAAATTATCGGGACTTTTGAGAAACAGTCCCTTGCCCTAGTAGCCTTCGGGATGGTCGACTTTCGAAATGTCGGCTACGAGGTTGCTCTCCCAACTATTCTTTGCCAGAAGGTGCTTGGCTACGATTTTTCCAGTGCGCAGTCTCATTTGTGCCAAACTTTCACCGTGTGACAAAACTTCACCGTGTGTGTCACATATATATTATATTTTCGCAAATGTCTAATAAGGCACACTCTTGCTTTGGGAACACCTCTCCCTGTAAAAAAATCTGCCAGTGCACTGCCCTCTCGCTGCCAGAAAAAGTGTGCCCAAAAACTGGGTGTGCCGTCCACATTTTTCCTCGCCCGTAATCATCACAGACGTTCTGCGCCGTAAACTCTGGGTGCTCATAGTGCATCGAATGAAGGAGATCTAATTTTTTCAAACCCCTTGTGGTTTTAGTGTTCCTAATTTCTGGGGTTCTCATGGGACGCTTTGGCTGATACTCGGTGGCAACAAGCCGACTCAAAATCCTGCTCTTTGTTTCCACGTCGATCGATTCATCCAAAATAGTTTGTACCATTTTTTGGAGAGATCATTCTGCATCTTCGTCCGGATCAATGTCCAGATCGATGAGATGGGTCTGTGCAGCCATTATGCGAAGTGTGTACCAATATTTAATAGGCTGCTCACGCCTGGCTCTCGCCGCGGCCGTGCGAAGAGCCATTCGCCGAGAGGCGGCGGTTTTTTGTGGTAGTTTGAGTGGACGCTAGCCACACATGTAATATACTGGTTAGTGAAATGCGGAGAGTTTGTTGCGCAGCAAAACTCTCCACATGTTACCAACCAATGTACTACTTAGGTTCCTTCCCAAATTTTCGGAAATCATTGAGCTTTTTCGCCGCCTGACAAGAAAAGACAGACTATGGCACTGGTCCGATGAGCGGGACAGCGCGTTCCGGAAGATACAACACATGGTCAGGGAGGCCTCATTACTAAGCTACTATGATCCTAACAGCGAGCTTACCATGTGTGATGCGAGCCAAAGTGGAGTGGGTGCAGCTTTGTTACAGAACGGCCGACCCATTAAGTATGCAAGCTGAGCGTTAACAGAGACAGAGTAGGGATAGGCGCAAATGGAAAAAGAGATGCTCGCTATCTTTTTTCGCTCGAACGTTTTAACCAGTATACATTAATTTTGGTCGCCGAGTCGGTGTTTTAAAAGTGATTCTTTAGAGGGCTCTCTCACTTTCACCTTGACGACTGCAGTCTACGATGTTGAGACAGAAGTATGACTTCACTGTCCTCCAGGACATGTCGCGAGCTTCCCTTCAATTTAAAGGAGATGATGGAGATAACCAATGAAATACGGTCTGAAACTCAGAAAGATCAATCTTTATGAAGCGTATCTGAAATAATTCTCAAATGCTGGCCAGAAGAAAAGATATTTGCCCCTGAACTCTCACCCATACTTTGATATAAAAGATGCGTTGACGCTTTAAGATGGATTAGTTTTTAAAGCTAATGCTGTGTAATGCCTAAGAGTCATGAAAGCAAGGATTCATTTCTCTCACCTGAAAACAGGGTCATGTCTAGGAAAAGCCTGTGAATGCAGCTACTGGCCCGAAATGTCGGCCGAAATCATGCAATACATCTCGACGTGTGAAATGTTTAGAGGGCTTGATGCAGCCTTTAATGAACCACGAGGTTCGGTCTCGTCGCCGGGAAAAACGTCGGCACTGATATCTTTTCCCAATATGGCCAAGTATATTTGATTATCATCGACTACTACAGCAACTTTAAAGCGGTAAACCAGGGACCGGACGCCAAAGCAAGCACGGTAATACTAAAACTGAAAGGTCACTTCACCAAGAATGAAATATCTCACCAAGCTGTGAGCGGTATTGGCCGCCAGTTCACCTTGAAGGAGTTTGCGATATTCACGAAGACCTGTGAAACAGTAAGGCTAACGGCAAGGCGGAATCTTAAGTAACGACAGCCAAGCATTTCTTGCGGAAGTCTGTCGGTGCTGGGGCAGATCTATAACTCGCTTTCCTTCATTATAGGAACACCCCTTCCCAAGCGATAACTACAAGTCCTGCACAGTGGCTGATGGGCAGGAGGACCAAAACGCTCTTCCCTACTACGCCAAACCTCCTAATGCCAGAAACAATCCCTCTTGGCATTGAAAAGAGCCAAGTTAAGAAGCGCCAGCGGGTTCAAGCCAAATATTAGAAGAGAAACACAGAAGAGCTGCCAGCACTGAGTGAAGGTGATGTGGTGCGGATGAAGCCTTTCTAGTTAAGTGCTAAATAGTGGCCAAACGCTCAGGTAATAGTAAGGTTGGACTAGCGATCGTACACTTTAGAGACTGAAAATGGCACAGTCTATAGAAGAAATGGGTAGCATATGAAGAAGACAGCAGAGTCAACCTCTTATGAGGGTGCTTCCGATCATCAGAGGCCACAGTGCGACAGAAGACCCCTTGCGTATTTGTTCATGAACAACTCATGCATAACTTACTCGTCATTATCGTTTGGAAACTGTTCCCAGATTACTTCAATCCAAAAAACAAGATCAAGTTTTACAACTACTAACAGAAGAAATTATTCACACTCGGGGGATAGTTTTTTGCAGTGGTTCCAACTCTCATCACTTTTCTAGTGCGTCCCCTGCTCGCTCCCCAACTTACCTATCACAATCGAAGCCGTTATCGATAAGCTTTCAAGAGAATCGGTTATTCCCACCGCAATGGGCTATTACATCAGTGAGTAATTTTCAGGGGTCATGATGATCCCTAAAACAAGCAGTACGTTAATGGGCGACTAACAAGTACATTGTTGCGAGACAGTTAACATCAATGTTGCACCAAGAACAATTGGTGACCATATTTTTAATGACTTTTATTTGTTTGTTTTTTCAGATGTCATTGCAAGGAAAAACTCTGCTTGGAGTTATTTTTTTGGCAGTGTGGACAATTAAAGGCAAGTAAAATTATGATTCCTTATCTAGTAACAAAGCAGCAGGTATGAGTCATAGAAAATTTTTAATGTACAAGTCATCTCTCGCGATCGATCATTATGCTATTGTCATACTACTAGCCTGTATTCGAAAAGTCAAAGGGCCCTTTAGCATTACTAGATAGACTGTGAGGTGAATAAAATTGTGAATAATTTGACGTTTTCATTTTCGCACTTTTACTTTGCAGTTGTCAACTCTGAAGAATGTGTCTTTACTGTTAACGGCTCTGCTGGGTCCATTAACGCCACTGAAGCAAAGAACTACAGCAATTGTGCGTGGATCATCGCAGCACCGACGAACCACACTGTCAAACTGGAATTTACTATATTTCATCTGTCTGTTAATCTAGCAAAGATACAGATCCACGACGGAAAAAGCAAAAATGATACCGTACTGGCACGTTTTTCTGGAACAAGACAGCCCTTCATCATACAAACAAGTGGTCGATTTATGATGTTGATTTTGAAAAAGGACGAGCCATCAACCCTTTGCAACTTTATGGGAACTTATACAAGTTCAAATAAAGGTTAGCGATAATAAGTCCAATAACAGAATGTGAACTAGGTTAATACCTACCAGCAGGTTGGTTAATTCCCCATTAACAAAAACCGGACAGTCTAATCGATAAAAATAATACACCTCCTTGTCACCCTCATGCAGAACGACCCAGGGTGGGTGGGTGGGAAAGCAATCCAGTAGTCACTAACAAAACGACTGACGAAAAATTACATGTGATAAACAACAATCTGATACTAGTAGAATGTTCTGTTGCGCAGTTAATCCCACGTGTACGTGCATGCCCAAAGATAGTAAATGAACCTAATATTCCATGTATTCTTGTGTTTATGACCAAACCAGAGCTAAAAAACTATAAACAAAAGAGGAAACTATGAAACAGAAACAAAAACGTTGCAAGGAGCAGTTATAAATGGAAAATTTTTACGCGAGGTGTGTTTAACTTCTTGCTGGACTAGACCATTTCCAATTGAGTTGTACATCTAAGTTACCTGCACTTTTCTCCAACGGATCTCTTACGTCTTATTAACTTCATGTGAAGCTCTTAAATATTATTTAGCGTGGTGTTCGGCGAGGGGAATTATGCAATTGTTATTTAACTTGCAACCTGTCAATTTGACCTGAAATCTTGACAGCTCAGACACTTGTTATAACTGTTCATTTTAGAAAAGCCAAGGATAAGGCTACCGTTACTAACGCCGGTAAGATCTGCTCCAGGACACTATATCTGGTTTTGGCTGGAAGGTACCCCCCCAATTAACTCGACAATAGTGAATTCTACAACACAATTGGAGGGCAGGACCTTTTTGAAAGGATTCCAAATAAATCGTCCGGGCAACTACGAGTTCACCATTCATGCAGATAATGAGGAAGGAAGTGACTCAAAAACGATTGAAGTAACCGTTCTGGGTAAGGTTATAAAAACGGGTAATAAAAAGTTTAAAAGCTTTTTTAGAGTGGAAAGTGCACGTAGCTTATGCAGCTAGTTTGCAGGCGCTCCACTCAAATACTTACAAAAAACAAATAATTCAAATACAATAGAATAGGATTAAAACCCCTGACTGGCAGGGGCAACTAGTTGGCTATTTACAAGCGTGGCCGAGGATTTGAACTCAGGACGACCGAGAACAAATCCAGCAAGTGGCCAGAACGGGACTCGAAGCCGGGACCGCCAGATTACGACTCCGACGCACTGAATCCACGCTGTCTCCTCTAGATTGTAGAATTGATCTAAGTGTAATTCTCGCGAATAATTGTGTTGAATGGTATTCCCATGTTCGTTCTTTTAGTTCCGTTCAGATGAATGATGAATATTAGAGTTTTTTGTCTTGTTTCGCCACTGTTCTCAACACGGTTAGTTATTGCTTAGTTATTTTAGGTTTTTTACACGAGAAAGATTTTCTAGCTTTCGGGAATTTTATTTTAACCCTTAATCAATAACTACACGTGTACATTTGTTATTGTTATCGCAAAATACCTGAGGGTGTTGGTTTTTATAAAAAGTCCCCCTTGCCTATACCTCATTGATGCGTCTGACAGTCTTCTGAAAACGCTGTGTTCACTTCGCAGATTACAGCGATTTTTGTAGCAGCTTCGGTGTGAGGACAGATTTGGGGCAAGTAACCAACGGTTACAACTGTTCGGGCGGCAATATAAAACAACTTTTGAATCCCATTGCGACGACAACTACCGACTTGTAAGTGTAGTTCCTCTTTTAAAAGAGCTTTAGTAGCACTGGCCTATTTCTTTACGAACTAATTATCTAAGCGCGGGTCAATGACGATACGTACTGGGCCAGCCGCTAATGTTTGGTTTCCACAAATAGTGTGTCTATTTGAAACGTTTTCTTTGAGTGACATATATTTTGTCAAATGCAGCAATGAATTGGAGAGGAAAACTATCGATCAGTGTGTCCGCCGTCTGCGCCAAGAGGCTATGTCCTGGGAATGCCTAGCATGGATGAAGCCTTCCGAGATTAGATCATCGTGAAATACAGTGATTATAAACTTCGCTGGTTCTCTGAATATAACTTTATTCTTGCAGGTATCTAAAGGACAACAAAATTGAAAACCTTCCGCCTGGGATATTCTCCAATCTAACTGAGCTACGAACCTTGTAAGTGTTGCATTTTTTTTATTTTTTGTTACTACTAATCAAGACTTAAACACTACCCCTGAGCAACCACTCATACGATTCTATACGGGCAACGGTGCGCCGCTAACATAAAAGCAACCTGAGGAAGCGGTACAGCACAAACAGATAGGGGTAATAAGCATTTTCCCATTATTGCCAATTTTAAAATATTGAAAGAAGGTGAACAACATGTTGACTTAAAATCGACAAGGTAAAGGGTACGCAAGCCGAGTACAACTCCAAGAAGCCATTTGTTTAATGACAAGAGAGGCCAGATCTGAAAACGTGTGTGAAAAAGGGCATATAAAACTGGATCAGGATTTGGATAACCAGGCAAGATACCCTTACCTAGAATTCTAAGATACTCCTCTCCCCCCCCCCCCCACCCCCCTCTGCGCTATCAAAGGACCGTGCTGCAATGAATTCAATGTTTTGTAATCATCTCTCTGAGCTTATTCCAAACCCATTAATCTGAGCGCAAATACTGCCCGATTAATTTATTAAGTTTAAAGTCGTACGTAAGAGCCATTTGTTATCATTATGATGAGGTCTGAGAACATTTTTGACAAACTTTGTTCATAAGAGCCTTAAGGCATCTCGCCTGAACTTGAAAACAGCAAGATCAGAAGAATGCCATCAGCGTCTTCAGTTTTTTCCATCTATTCCACGTTTATGCTTAGCCACGTTTATTTCCTCGTTAAACCACGAAAGACGGGAAAAGTGAAGCTTAATTAAATTAATTTTGTCTAAAGTACATTAAGTACATAACAACTTATTTTGGTAGGGCCCTGTCGAACAACTATATTGAACAGCTTCCAAATGGAATATTCTCAAATCTCTTTAAGTTGGAAATTTTGTAAGTTTAAGTTTTCATTTGTATGTTGTTAATGATCGTAGCCGAAACACTACGCAAGTACTGCGAGTAACATATACGAGTAGCAAAGGATGTATATGGGCTCACATTAGCGGGCTTAAACAACGAGAACGCTGACCTCACGGCCGTCGTGAATAGCAACCGAAAGTTCGGTAGACTTCTTCATTTACACAACAAGTCTGCAAGTTTTGATTTTTTTACTCTTGTAGTATGTCGTTATTGATTCAGAAAAGAAAAGATCAACTTCTCATTATTGGCCTGCCGAAACTTCATCGCTTTCGTTTCTTAAGCTCGCTATTACATCAACAGCAATCTTAAATACATCCATTTTCGAAAAAAAATTTACATTCACAGCTGATGGTAAGGAAATAATGAAGCTACATAGAATGATTATATTATGATTAAAGGATGTCTAGGAACTATATTAACAAACGTCTTCGTACCAGCTCCTGGCTATAAAATGTTACTTTTAACAGAGTACACTATACACTATATTGGATGAAGAGAATTTTCAAATTGCGTATTCATAGGTAACGCTTCAGTAGGCGTGGGATTTTGGAGGTCTTCCAAATGACGGGAAACATTTTGCTACAGGTCAACAGCTAGAGATGGAAATGACTGTTTTCCACCATTCATTTTTCACCCGCATCTCGTATCATCCTAGTATCACACACATAAAGTTGTATTTTTTTTTTCAGGCTTCTAGACTACAATAAAATCAAGGAAATTCCCACAACAGCCTTCGAGAATTTGAAAAGTCTTAAGATAATGTGCGTAAGAACTGAATCATAAGCAAGATTCATCTTTTTGATGCCTTTCTAGTGTTAACATTTGTTCATTTTACTCATTTCTTGATTTTCATTTTTCACATCAAATATTCTTCACGTCAAATCCACAGCGTTTTCTTTCTCTTTCAGCTTTCTTCAAAACAACAGCCTAACGACAATCCCTGATCAAGCCTTCAAGAGTCAAAGCGCACTTGAAGTACTGTATGTACAAAGTACTAATAAATTCCAAATAATAGCGGGGGTATGATGACATTGTAATTCCAATTATAATGTCTTATAAACGGAAAGCATGGAATTCCTTCACTGTTTTAAATAATACTGCTCAGCATGTTACCGAATTGATTGCGTTTTCGTATAGATCAAAGCCAGGGGACACTTCATGATTTCGATCTTAAGTTGTATGAAGCTCACCAGTGTGTATTTCTGAACATGCATCTCGAGTTTATCTGACAACGTGCTTGATTTGACGAAAGGTTTGGTGTGGCTGGTAATCCTCTTTGTGTGCAATCGTCCTAAGACCATTGAATAAAGTTGTATCTGATATCAGATTGAAAGAATGAATAATATTGTAATTTATATTCCTTTTATTTCAGATTTCTCGACAGAAATCGACTTAATGAAGTCCCTGAAAAACTGTTCCAGAATATGGCAAGTCTTAAGATGATGTACGTAAGATTGAATCATAAGTATGATTCATCTTGTTGTTGCCTTTCCAGTGTGAACATTTGCTTATTTTACTCATTTCTTGATTTGTCATTCTTCGCTTCAAATTCACGTTTGCCTTCTCTTTTAGCTTTCTTCAACAGAACAATATATCGTCAATCGCTGATAGAGCCTTCAAGAATCAAACCGCGCTTGAATTATTGTACGTATTAAATGACTGTCTTTGATAGTTAACACTCTTCGCTATGCTTGAACCTGTTTCATTGCCCTAAAGTTTTCTGGACCTTCTAATGATCCGAAACGCAGTAAATCCGGGGTAAACAGGTACACTACACTTGATCGCTAACGATTTTTATCAATTTCGACTTTTATCTATTGGCTACTAGGGGAAGTAATTACCGGGAGGGGAATACTCCTGGGAGTTCGTGGTGTGCCGCCCGGTTCTCCAAATCCTGACCCTATTTCAGACCAAAAAATGTAATTTTCCATACACGTTTTCAGACCAGACCTCTAAAATCCATATCCGTTTTAAATTGAGGTTCGTTAAATCGAGTTTCTGTTCTATACGTTTTCCTGTATTTTGGCCGGGCTGAAGGAAATCATTCATCATGTTAAAGACTTCCTCTTTTATGAGGTTCGTGAAATCGAGGTTTCACTGCATTTTGGGAGATTTCATAACACTACATAAACCAGGAGTGAATAGGTCGTTCACAAACTTATCGTCTACATGTGATTACACCAAAAATTTCACCGCTGATTAACTGTCAGACTAAAATACAAATAGCAATCAAAAGGATCTTAACACAAAAGCAACTAGTCAAAACGAAACAACAATTGTAAAGGAAAATATCGAGTAGAACTGCTCCTTGAACCCTTAACATAACACGGAGCGCGTGAAATGAACTCAGAGTTAGGCGTATTCAAGTAATCTGTTTTAAAAGTCTATTGTTGACCATGACCTCCGTTTTGCACATAAACGTTCGAAGCAACTCAACATCCAGTTGTTAGTCAGCACATTGGAGAAGCGCAGTGAGCACGTTGCGAGCAGAAATGTTTGACTCTCTCAAAGGCCAGCTACATGACTGGCAGAAAGTGGGTGCATTTTAATTGAAACCAGCCGCAATCGCCCTATGTCAAAAGGTTGTGATTTCGAGCTTGGCTTATATAATTGTGCGCGTCTTTTATCTATGATTCGGAGCCGACGAAGTTGTTGCATCGTTCAGATCTGATCTGCCTTACTTGACCACAACGAAATGCGTTTATAAATGAATCAGTGATTACGGTATGAGCCGTTTCGACGTGGACGGCGCGTAAAACCAGGCCACTGAAAAGGATGCCATACCTTTTCAGCTCTCTTCGCTCTTTCTTGATAGTCCACGGAATAATACAAAAAGGGTGTAAAGCGTTTTGTTTTTGTCTTTTTTAGTAAAGCCAGAGCTCCGGGCATTACAGGATTTTCATCCGCACTCCGCCTGTTGTCAGCACATGTGCTAAGGATCAGCTCTGGAAGTTTAGTCTTAAGCTCATTTCCAAACATTAGAAATGCTGGAGTTGTTCCTGTGCTACCTTGAGGGGTGGTTGTATATGCCAACAGGAAATTATCTAAATCTTCTTTTCTACTTCAACTAAATTGAGTGATTTTAGGAAACGTCGTTTCTGGCGCCCTACTTCGTCATTATAGCTGGAGGCCAGAGAGGTGAACATTTTCGGTGTTGGCTCTCGAGTGTAGCTAAGAGATTTTCACTTCCCCTTACACAAACTGAGGGGCGTTGTCCGAGGTAAGACTGAATGGGTATCCATGCAGTGTAAAGATTGGCATTTGTGCTTCTATAATCGTCTGAGACGTGGCTGAACGGATCATAACTACTTCAAAGAAACGGCTGTGGAAATCAATAATTATAAGCAAGTTCTCCGCCGAAGGAAGAGGAAGAACCTAAGACATCAATTGCTACATCTTTCCATAGTCCGGAGGATGGTTGTACCTGCTGCATACGTTCAGGTTCTCCTACCACTTGACATCAATGGCGGCCCTTCCAGACTTGTGCAGCTTCGTGATCTATCGTGGGCGACCAAACTTTGGTTCGCAACCAATTTTTCTTCTTCATAATGCCTAGATGGCCTTCATGTGCTAAGCGCAGTACTCTCTTCTCTGAGGCTTTGGGGAATGACAATCCTTGTTCCACGCGTTACTATCTTTCCCAGCATGCAAAGTTCATTTTTCACAGTAAATTAATGAGGCATTTTGAATTGCGACGAATCACCATTCCACAATTCAGATTCTTTCGCTTATTCTTTTTCTACCTGCTTTACAATCACAGCTACTGGTTTTACTTTATTGTGTAAGAACTCTAACAAAGTCGGCCTCCTCGCCACTGGACTTTTTCTTACTTTCTCTTGCCTACAGTATTTGATAAGACGATACATCAGTTTGAAGTAAAACTTGTTGTAGGTGTATTGTGAACGCTTATAGTCAGTCTGCAGCTCGAACTCTCGCTCATACCAACGCGAAGTCTTCTTTTTATTCCTGAGAATATCTCCTTTCCACATCAGTAAGATTTCTTGATATATAGGAAACTACTCTTCACGTGGATTCTTGCAGCTGGGTGAGAACCTGTGGAACCAGTATCAGCAACAATTGTTCTGCATTCATTCTTAAAGTAAGCGAGTGCCTCTGCGCGGGTTAGCAGATCGTTCAGTTTTTGAAAGGATTTCTGCTGAGCGTCTGCGAACATAAACTGTTGATACTTTCTCGTCAGCATTCTAATCGGTTCGGCAACTTGGGCAAATTCTGGTAAGAAAATTGCTGAGTACCATAGAAGCCTTAAGAACGATCTGACCTCTGTAGAGGCTTGGGGTTTTGAATTGCAGACACCTGTTGACTAGACGCAATTCTTTACTGCTCAAATCATGTCAAATGAATGTTTGTTTTGAAAGTCTGAGCTGAGACTTCTGATGAAGAGTCAATTCACATTCTCTAAGACGGCGTAGAACAGCTAGCCGATTCTCATTATGTTCCTTGATTCCGCGTCCATGGATAATGAGTTCTTCAGCAATATTTCCAATCCTATCAACACATCTTTGCAATCTTTGATATTTCTCAGGAGCTAAGGTAGTTCCGAACATTAATTTTTTGTACTGGAAGAAACCTCGGTGTGTAATAAAGACTGTAATACGACATGATTCGGCTATAATTCCATCGGGATGAAGCCAACTTCAGATTTAATTTACTGAACACAGTTGACCCATTTACGTCATGTAGAACCTCTTCAGTAGTGGGAAAAGGATCCCTCTCCCTTTCTATTACCTCGTTGGCTCTACTAAAACGAGAGGTGGGACCCACTCTGTTGGACCACTGGGCACTTCGGCACTTCGTCTATCTTCTTGTAGCAATTCATCTACGCCAGAACTTTCTTGACTACTTTCTCCCTTAAACCACGTGGTACTCATCTGACAGGTTAAGCTGGCAATCTTTCAGTTTAACCACTCCAGAAAACATGTCAGCAAAATTCTTAACAATGCGACAGAGTGTTTCAGTTGGTTCACTAGCAGGGAACACACGATTTAAATAATTCAACGGATATTTTGAAACTCACACAACGATCAATGTAGACAAATCAAACCTGAAATCTGAGGGCATTCCTTACACGCCTAGTAACCTGCTGCATAACAATATTCGATTATAAGTAATCAATGCCTGTTGTAACATCCTCTACGTTTTGAAAGTTCATTGTTCTGGAATAAAAAAATCAAAATCGAAATATGCTATTGCTGATTCTCAAGTTCTAGCTATATCAGTCCAAGTCCCTACCTAGATCAAAGAAATCACACAGAATCACGGTTCACATCAATGGAAACAAATTTACAAATATAGTCCTTTAAGTAAGAGGGTGGTCTTCTCTCGCGGACTGTTCGAGTGGGTACTTCCATCGGTTCTCGAGTCGTCGAAGGTGTGTGATTGTTGAACGTGACTGGTCTGGCTTCTATGGATGGTTCTTCGGGCTCCTTGTAAGGTGTTACCGCTGGTTTAGGAGGCATCCCTGAGTTGGATGGACGTGGCTCACCCGTTTTCTGTAAGTGGTAACGGTAGCCAAGGTAAATACCTCCTTCAGGGGTTTCAACCATGTATGATCTGCTGTCCAGCTGTTATGTCACCATTCCCTTGCTCCATTCACGTTCGAAGTTATTTACTGGCTTTATTAGAACCAGATTGTAGTAATGGGCCTGAGTTTCTTGTGGCTTGCGTTCCCTCCTTACATTCCTTCGCGCGTGTAAGGCATACATTCGTGCCCATGTGAGAAGAGTCGATTTCTGTTTCATCTTTTCACGGAGTTTGACGGTATGGCCACACGTTTAGCTCTGAAGATGATACCATTTTAAGGAGTCAACTCGTCTCGCTGGTTGTAAACTGGTAGAAACCAGAGCTGGTACAGATGATTAATCCTCCGGCCAGCCTTGCAGGATTACTTTGATCAACACCTGCAGAGATTCGTCCCTTTGAGTTTCTTGTCTTATCTCTTCGAGTCTCTCGTCTGAAATTGGTACGTAGCTTGCCATGTTCACAGACTCAAACTTTTGACTTTCGGGGTCTGCATCCTTGGTCAGCTACGCTCTTGATAGCAAATCAGCCAGGAACATATTCTTGCCACGTTCATAGCCGACTGTGATGTCATATCTTTGTAAGCGCATCATCATTCCCTGTAGACGTCGAGGTGCACTTGCTAGTGGTTTCTTGAGTATCGACTGAAGTGGCGTATGGTCGCTGTGCACTAGGACATTTTGACCAAATGTATACTGCCGGAACCGTTCTAGGGCATAAGCAATTGTTAGGCGCTCCTCTATTTGCGCATACCGCTGCTCAGTGGGGGTTAGCGCTGGGCTGATATACCCAATAGGCTCTCTGCGCTGTAGTAGGGCGGCGTCCAGTCCTTTTTGACTCGCGTTACCCTGTACTTCAAGCTAACAGGTCGGGTAAAAATACCTAAGTAGTGGAGCTTTGTTCTCCATCTCTTTAACTTTCTCGAAGGCTCTGTCTTGATAAGTCATTCAACACCATTCGGTCTCTATCCGAGTCAGTCGTCGGATAGATTCCATCACAACTGAGACCCTGGGCGTGACGAAACCGTTTTAGCGTTGAGCATCTTCTACAGTTTGGGGCTTAGGCATTTCTCTGATGGCTTCAATCTTGTGAGGATCAGGCTGAAGCTCGGTTGGTCCACAGTCGAAATAATCGTCTCATCCACTAGCTTACTCAATTCTTCTTTCAGTTTCTCCTTCAGGGCAGTTGGGACCCATCGCGGGGGTATAGTTACCGGTCCTGCATTTAATTCAACCTCTAGGCTAACTTTGCCGGGGGAAGGTTTTTAATGGGCGGTTAAATACATCCGAAAGCCGCTAGATTATGCCGTCACTGGCGCTGAGACGGCATACTTCAGCTTCCTTTTGGCGGCTTGGGGTGACTTGCATGAAACTTTCCTTATTCACAATGATAAGCTTCATGTGCTGGGTAACCTGTGCTCCTATAAGCGGCCTCAAATTCTGTGCTACAACCACGAACTCTGCGGAATACTTTTTCTTGGGGTTTCGAATTATGATTTGCGTCACTTCTAGAGGCGTAATCGCTGTCTTGTTGCACTTAACCTGGCGTTTGGACATCGGTGCTAGTTTGGAATTGCCCATAAGTTCTTTTGTGATAACATTTACTGACGCTCCACAGTCATTTTAGAACTTGACCTGTCGGTTTGCCATTTCCATGAACGTGAAGGTCTCTTTTGTAAAACGAGTGTCCGGCAAAGCCGGAACGTTGACTACACTAACAACCGAAGTTGTAATGCTGATAATATAATCTACATAGCTATCGTCACAGTTGGAATAGCGTGATGGTGTCTCGACCTGTTTTACATTTGCTTTTCGGCAAGCCTTCGCGAAATGATTTCTGCCCCCACAATTCAAGCACTTGGAACCCCACGCTTGATATTTGTCTTTCCCAAGTAAGTGTTCACCACCACAAAACTTGCCCTGTTTTGAATTTCTATACAGAAATTTCTCTGCCTTGTTTCTCTGAGAAGTGTTAAAACGGGAATCACTTAATTTTGCTTCAGCTTATTAATTTTTTCGTTATCTGTTCCTGAAATAGCTTGGAGCAGCAACGTATGTCTGCGGAACTCCTGCAAATGTCGACGCACTTGCTAAGTGTTAGCTTTCTTTCCTGAAGCAGCCTTTTTCTTTACTTTTTGCTTTTAACTCCGAGGACGATCCTGTCCGTTATCAGGGTGTCGTGTAGACATTCGCAATAATTACACGATGCGGCCACAAAAGGGCATCGATAGATTTGTCTGATTATTGATTTGTAATATTGAAAATATACCTTTCATAGGTTTCATGTACCTCTCCAATAGCAAACTCGTCTAGTTTCTTCATTATTTTTGACAGATTTGTCTCGTCTTCTTTGGACCCTTGTACACACACAACGCATCAGCGCCGAGGTAGTGTAGAAAAAGCGCTACTCGGTATTCTTCGGTCTTTGCTGAAAGATTTGTTACTATTGCATAGTAAGGTGGAGCCGCTAGCTTTTTCGTCGGGCGTTCCAGTCACTTCCATGCTGTTATTTTCAATAAAAGGCTTCACGAATTAAATCATTGACCACTTTGGAATGATATCCTCGTTGTCAATGTAACGATTCCCGAGAATGGCTCTTGATACACGAGATCAAATTCCACAAATAAACTTTCCTCAAAACATATGCCGTATGCCATGAATCAATTGCAGCGCAAAATGTCTACATTTGTCGTAAACTGCAACTTCCAGAAGAAATATCTGGATAGAGCACATTAATTTTAAAAACAAAATGCCGTTGTTTTCCCATTAGTCGCCATGCGCGAACACAAAAACGCCAATAACACCTGTGCAATACACACCCGCTAAGCTTATAATTTTGTCATATTGTGGAGAACGCAAATTTTTCAAGTCACCCCCTTGGAAATGAATTAGGAGATGAAGTAGGTTAGAAGCTATTGATAATTGCGGCCGAAGCTATTGATAATTGCTTTGCAAGATGGGTGAGCAGTCTATGGATTTGATAAGTGAATACCAGTAGCTTGCTATATTCTTTTTTACATCTTGGTGCCACAAAAGGAGAGCAAAATGCAGCTCATGCTTTTGCATAGCTGCTGAATGATATTAGAATACAGTCGAATATCCCGTTAGCGACCATCCAGAATGGATGGCTCCTAAAGTTAAGTACGGATTTGAAGATTTCTTTGTCAAAGCATATTTTAAAAAAGTTTAAATAATAAGGGTATAAACTACCCCTGGGGGGGGGGTACTACCTATGAGGCCCATACGAGACAATCGAAAGCTAGCAACGCAAAAATAATACTATTTTTTATTGTTTGCTCGATTTCTTTTCCAGAATGCTTTCGGATAATCCGGTGGAAAGTATTGGAGCAAATACATTTATAGTTCCAAACAACAACCTGATAATGTAAGTAGCAGATGTGCAGGTTTACTTTTCTTTCTTTTTTTTTGTTTTGTTTTTTTTTCACTTGCGTTGTACTCCGTAATGTTTGGTTTCGAATTGTTTGATCAGAAAGAATAAATGTGCATAACAAATCAAACCGGTGGAAATTCGGTGATCTACCATAATCAATGTTTCTTCTTTTTTCCTTTCAGATTTATGATACGAACAGGGATAGATAAAAGAGCGATAAAGACGATTAACCTTGAATCTTTCGTCGGCATTAAAAACATTGACACTGATATGTAAGTATGCCTAACTTGCAAGTTAATGTATTTACACTTCACAAGTCTTCTGTCGTTGACTGAAAATTGAAGCATGAAGAAAAAGGCGCCTGCTTACGTTACTGTCTGGCCTGTTTCTTTCCGGGCTCTCAGCAAAATCGAAAGGGATCACAAAGGTAGACATCGAGAGCAGGGAAAAGAAGGCGGCATCTTTCCGTCACGCTTCTTTTCTTCATTCGATCGTCAACACGATATGGTGGATGAAAAGCAATGCAGACTTTTTTGTGTAATTTTTTCCACTGTGTACGAGCAATTAATGGCTGCGACCGCACTTGGCAAGTTACCGGGGTTACTTTTTGAAAAACCCGATAAAAAATTCTTCAGAACGTAACCTCTTTAAAAGAGTTTAACTGGGTTAATTTTTATCAGCGGCCGGACTCAACTCAATCGAGTTAAGACATTTAAGAAATCGACCACTTTTTATTAGTAATATTGGGTCAAATTTTGTCAGTCATTCTAAAGCAGAGTTATGATCAACCCAAGCGAGCGAGAAGATAAAACCGTGCGACATTGAATGCGGAAAGTGCACTTAGCTTATCCAGCTACTTTACAGGCACTTCACTCAAATACTTAGAAAAATATAATTGAAATATAACGTAACAGGATTATTTAGAACCCCAACCGGCAGGAGGCAACCAACTGGCTATTTACAAACGTGACCGAGGATTTGAACTCGCGACGACCGAGAACAAATCAGCAAGTGCCAAAGCGGGACTTGAACCTGGAACCACCGGGATGCGAGTTTGACGCGCTGACCACTCGGCCACGCTGTCTCCTAAACCACTACCTTTCGCCGATTGAGAAACAGAAAATAAACCCGTTAAACCTTTCATAGCAATTCCGACCGAGTTAGGGTCGAAAAGAGAGCGTTATCACTCGCGTGGCCAGCATCTATGCAAATTTATGGGAAGAAAAGAAATTGTTTAAATAAGAAAATAGTTCAACTCCCACAGGATTTGTTTGGAAAATCAACATGGCCGCCGTTTCATTGTTTTGGAACACCAATATCGCCGCCGTGTCGTCATGTGAAAACGCTCTATACCGCCCGCACATACTGCACCCGAAAGCAATCAGATTCAAGGATTTGTTCCCGCTCCTGAACTTACCAATAAATAAATTTATTTCTTCTTTTTATTCTTTAAAAGAGTATATGCTATCTTCTTCTTTAACTATCCTTATACTGTTTTTTTTTCAATAGAAGTATGCAAGAAGGAAGAATTATGATTATGAAACTCCAAGGTCACGAACACAACTGCTCACTTTATTTGTGAGTGAAATAATATATGCAACCGTATAAATTGGTTTCTATTATAACAAAGATTTCAGAAATTTAAATTATGTGCAGCTATTTTTTTTTTCTATCAGTAGCCCTTCTTAGCGATTCATTTTTCTTTTCCAACTTTTTAATTTAGCGGGCAAGGGGAGGAAGATACTGAGCCCATCGACATCTCTGGAAAATATACATCGGTTAAAGAAAACTTATTGCTGGCTTTTGAGCAAGCTGGATTTACCAGACAGAATAAAACAGATAAATTACTCCCCTGTCAACGGGGGACGTTTGTTGACACTTCTGTTGAACCCATCAAGTGCAAAGAGTGCCCAGCAGGTAAATTTATCTGACGTAATTAGCCTCTTTGAGGTTGCGCAGAAGCCGGGTCCAGATGGTTGTCAAAGTGCATTGTGGGACTGTTTTGGGTGACGCATTTGCCGCCATGTTGAAAATGAGTCCCCCGAAACAGTCCCACAATGCACTTTGAGACCATCATGACCCAGATTCTGAGTAACCTCAAAGTGTAAATAATAAAAAAAAGTGGCCAATACACGTTACCCATTTAGATCTGGAGAGTATTAAGGCCTTTGATGTAGAATATCTGTCCGCATGGTGTAATGTGTACTTAGTATCTGATGGAGTCTATTTCTTCCTCAAAAATACCTTATTCACAAAGGATTTTTTTCGATTTCAACGAAATTTCTTGATACCGAAGAACAGACCTTGTGAGTTTTTGGTCAAAAGCAATTAACCGAGAAAAAAATCTATTTCCGTCGGCTTCCTTTGACGTTTTCAATCCTCTAAAATAGGATGATATTATGAACTTAGAGGGTACTGGCGCTATATCAATATTTTATCATTATTATTATCATTTATGCTTCTTCAGCCGCCGAACGAAGTAGGGAATCTGAGATAACTCCCTTGAGCGTCGTTGAGCGGATTAAAAAACTACGAGTAAGATCGACTGTCGTTTGTTGCGTAACACCGAGATAAAGCTCAGTTTTCCAGATGGAACAGATAATTACGGATTTCGTCTAATTCCAGACACGTTCTAATCGCTATCCCTCAGGGATTTTCCCTAAGCATGGTTAAACAGAAAAACCCGTATCAAGGAAAGCGACCTAAATTCGAAAACAGTAGGTTTTGATCAATGTTGTTTCCTTTTATCGTTTCTTGCCTTGTAAGGACAAAAACGATCAACGTGAAATAATGCCTTTCACGACCGAGAATGTTCTATATTTCTGGTCATTACTATCCGAAGAGGTTTGAATATTCGGCGCGACCGAGGAAGGGAGCAATTTCAACCCAGGGAAAGGGTGAGAGTTGCAGTAGTCAGGAGGAAACCAGCGCCGGTTTCATATTCCGTAAGATGCACCAGACTGAACCGACCAAGTGCTAGGGGGAAAAAATACGGGGTTTGCATAAGGGTACCGTGTCATGTCAGATCCTGCGGGAAGAGGTTGAGGCCCGAAGATCCTGGAGAATGGCTTGATGTAAAGGTTGGCAGAACGACCCTTCACGTTGGAATCAAGTCAAACGTATGGCGAGCAAAACCCCCGAATTCCTGGTGGACGTTTTTCTACATATTATCCGTCAAGTGGTAATCTGAAGAGGACTGATGGCAGGAAGGTCCATTAGCTGGATTCTGAGAAGATTGAACCTATGAAAGGCGCAGTAACACATTCCATTCTGCCGTAGTCACAAATGATACCTCCATGTCTTTATACTAAGGACGCACTATCCGTCTGGAAGAGCTTGGCCAAACATTTTTAGCTCGTCTGGTTATGCTTCTCTACTATAAAGACGGACACAAGACGTATTATCTGTCCGTATGCATAATGACGAATTTTTTACCTGGAGCTCATCCTGCACTTTAATGCATTATTTTGCGCAGTTTGTGGAGCCGGCGCCCTTGCACTGGGACACCTGGTGGCGGGTTACCCCGTGGAGCTCCGTCTTGATTCTTAACAGCCGCCCAGGGAATGAAATAACAATTTGCGTATGAATTATGTGGTTTTAAGTATCTGGTAGAGTGCTTGTAAACTAGGTAGATAAGCTAAGGGCACTGTCCAATTCTAACCTTTTTCATAATAATTGCGCATCTCAAACGGTACGCACGTGCTTACCTAAAAAAGGTCTAGGGCTAAAAATGAAATAAACAAAATAAATAAGATTGTTACGAAAAATTGTATTGCGTGACTAGCGTGACTTTCTAGAAGCTTCGCGAGAGTTCGTAGTTTGTTTATTTTAGGATCTTGTGTAAGCGTTTCTAAAAGCGGTATATTTTGTAATCTTTCTATAATTAGACTATTTGGAAAGTTCTAGAATCTTATTGTAAAAGTATATAAGTAGGCCAGTCCGAGTTAAGTTTTAACTAGTTTTCACAAGCGAAGAGAGTTCGACGTTAGTCGTGTTTAGTCAAGTGTGACGAAAGCAGTGTTTATTGGCGGAGGCCGTGTAAGTTTATCAAGTTAATTGAGGTTGGCGGAGGCCGTGTAAGTTTAACGAGTTACGTGCTGTTGTGGAGTTTTACTTCGTGGAAACTATGTTCATTTTTGGATTAAATCTTCTTGTTGCTGTTCCGGCAACCCTGCGTTCAGTTTAGTTTGCAAGCTACCCGTCCTCTAAACGATTACCCGCGTAACATTGGGGGCCTGTCCGGGAGAGGAATTCAATTGTTTGCCGACTACAGTAACCAGGAAAGGACAGTTTAAGAAGAAGGAGTTACGGCGAACGTAAGAAGAACTGCTACGTGGAAGTATATCAAGTAAGTTTGCTTTGAACTACTGCTGTGGAAATGGAAAAGCTTTTGCAGATAGGCAAAGAATTCGGATTGGAGGGAGAAAAACTGCTCGAGTTTGTAGAAAAACAACAAAAGTTAGAGGAAGAAAGAAGGAGGGAAGAAGAAGAAAAGGAAGAAAAACGTAGACAATTAAAAGAGAAAAAAGAAGAAAAGCGTAGACTGTTAGAAGAACAAAAAGAGGAGAAACGTCGAATGCTTGAAGAAGATAGAAGAAAAGAAGACGAAGAAAGAGAAACTAGGCGGCAAGAACGTGAACTGAGAAAATTAGAGCTGGAAGCAGACCTGTTTAAACAGAGAGAGGCTATTGAAGCCGCTAAGAGAGAGCATGAACTAGAGCTCGCTCGTTTAGCACAAGGCCGTAACGATACTGAACGTGCTGAAGTGAGAGAGGATAGGACCAAGGCACCCAAGCTTCCCTCATTTGTTGATGGCAAGGACGACTTGGATGCTTACCTACAACGATTTGAGAGATTTGCAACTACTGCTAAATGGGAGAAGACAGGATGGGCTTCGAAACTTAGTGCTCTTTTGTCTGGACGTGCCCTAAAGGTTATCTGAGGAAGCAGCCCAAGATTATGACCGAGTGAAGTTAGCTTTGATGAAGAGATATGATCTTACAGAGGACGGCTATCGTCGTAAATTTAGAGCATCAAAGCCGGAAGTTGACGAGAGTCCTGAGCAGTTTATAGTGAGACTGGATAGATACTTGTTACGTTGGTTAGAGCTGTCGAACACTGAACGTTCTTTTGAAGGCCTGAAAGATTTAATAGTGAAAGAACAGTTTATTGACTCTTGTCCAAAAGAGTTAGCTATTCACCTTCGTGAAAGAGCCCCGGAAACGCTTGCTCAGATAGCGAAGATTGTAGCATCTGTTTAGCTGCGGGAGTAAGAAGCCACAAGTACAGCCCAAGGCGGAGGAAACAAAGACTACACAAAGTGACACAACAACCCTCCAGTGTTACAAGTGTAATGCTCGCGGACACAAAGCTATTAACTGCCCAACTCTAGCTTAAAGGTGTTTCCTGTGTGGCAAGCAAGGTCATGAACCGAGGAACTGTCGATCAGGTGGACGAAAATCAGGTGGCCAAGGTAAGGATGGTAACCCTGTGCAACGTGGTCAAGTTAGTGCTGGCTGTTTGGTTAAGTCACCCGATCTTTACGCTACCCCCGAGGAAGTCAAGTTGTGTATTCAAGATGACCAACTTCTGTTAGCCTGTGGTAAGAAAGTCCCGTTGCTGAGTAATGCTTGTGTTGAACCCTTACCTGGAGTAAGAAGTAAGATGCCTGTTGTAAAGAGTAGAGTTGGAGAGAAAACTGTTGACGTTTTAAGAGATACTGGTTGCAGTGGAGTTGTAGTCAAGAAGGACCTTGTCGGCGAGGATCAGTTCACCGGAGACTTTAACGTTATGTTGCTTATTGACAACACTGCAAGGAAGGTGCCCATAGCAAGAATTTATGTCGATACGCCTTATCTTAAGGGCCACGTAGAAGCGCAGTGCCTTTCAGATCCTATCTACGACCTGACCATTGGCAACGTGCCTGATGCCAGGGACGCACAAAATCCAGACCCCAGTTGGCAAGAGGCCTGTGCAGTAACTACGAGAAGTCAAGCTAAGAAAAAGGATGAACGCACAGCCTTGAAGGTGCCAAGTAGCCGTGGGAGCCCTATTGTGGATAGAGAGAAGCTCAAGCAGATGCAGCGTGAAGATGAGAGTCTGCGCAAGTACTGGGATCGAGACGATGTACTAGTAAAGGGTCAGGCAGAGATTTCATTTGAAGAAAAATGTGGAGTACTGTACCGTCTGTACAAGCACCCTTATGTGAATGGTGGAAAACCGCTTAAACAAGTCATGGTAACTGAAAAGTTGAGGCGCCCCATAATGGAAGTAGCTCACGGATCGATTATGGGCGGTCACATGGGCATCAAGAAAACAACAGACAAGATCCAGAGTGCGTTTTATTGGCCTGGAATTCAAGGTGACGTGACTCGGTTTTGCAAGTCCTGTGACGTTTGTCAGAAGACTGTAAGTAAGGGATCCGTGCCGAAAGTACCGTTAGAGAAAATGCCGCTAATTGACAAGCCCTTTAAGAGAGTAGCAATAGACCTTGTTGGGCCTATCAGTCCTCCGAATGAAGACGGACACAGGTACATATGGACGCTAGTAGATTTTTCGACTCGCTACCCTGAGGCTGTACCACTAAAGAACATTGATACGGAGACAGTAGCAGAAGCATTGGTTGATTTCTTTAGCCGTCTAGGAGTACCCGAAGAAATCCTGAGTGATCTGGGCACACAGTTTGTCTCCGAGTGCATGAGAGAAGTTACCCGACTAATCACCCGATGTGTAACGGTTTGACGGAGAAGTTCAACGGAACGATGAAGTCTATGCTCAAGAGACTGTGTAGTGAGCAGCCAAGACAATGGCATCGCTACATAAACCCGCTGTTGTTTGCTAATCGTCCCCCAAGAGTCCACTGGGTTTTCGCCGTTCGAGCTGTTATATGGAAGAGCTGTTAGAGGACCAATGACTATATTCAAACAGCTGTGGACGAAGGAAGTTGAGGAGTCTGAAGTAAAGAACAGTTACCAGAACGTTTTCGAGTTGCGAGAGAAGTTGGAAGATACCCTTAAACTCGCCCATAGTGAATTGGAGAAAGCCCAGCGGAAAGGAAAGCACTATTACGACCGCAAGTCTAAGGTTAGGAAGTTTCAGCCAGGTGAGAAAGTGCTTGTGCTGCTACCTACCGACCATAACAAGTTACTTATGCAGTGGAAAGGTCCCTTTGAAGTTAGTTCAGTGATAGGTCTCAATGACTACAAGGTGAAAGTAAAAGGCAAGGAGAAAGTTTACCACGCTAACCTCCTTAAAAAGTATTTTGAGCGAGAGGAGACTACAGTCGAAGGAGTAGTAGCTGTTGGAGCAGGCGCTACGAGTATAGACGATGCTGTCGACTGTGCGGCTAAAGTTGATGAAGCAGAGGAAGACGAGGTTGATTTCTTAGAGCTGGGTGGATATGTGGCCAAGGAATCAATTGAGGATGTTGCAACTGGACCGAACCTTACGGACGAGCAACGAATTGAATTTAAGGATCTGGCTGAGCAGTTCACGAATTTGTTTACTGAAGCGCCAGGTACCACAGATCTCGTTCAGCATCATATTAAACTCACCTCAGACGAGCCAGTTAGATCAAGACCTTACCCCAGACGACGATCGAATAGTACCCCATGATGCACCTCGATTCATGTTATATTATCACTGCGTACGTGACACATCATGATCAGTAATCTTCAGCACGCGCGAAGTGAACATCGATCGCAGTGCTCGATGTGGATGGTTTCCAAACATTTTTCGGTTCAGCAGCTTCTGCTTTTGAGATTATCGAGTTGGATTATATTCACTGTGCTTTAAAGGAGAATTTCAGCGTTGCTTTGACTGAGAAGGGTTTTACATGTATTTCACTGATCTGTCGAGAACTACTTGTGCCGCGCTCGGTCGCACTGTAAACACAAATTATAAGACTCGCAATTGATAAGCTTCGCTTGGTTCACTAGGAGAACCCAGGCCAGAGGAGAACCAAAACCATGACTGATCTATAAAGTGGTTCCAACAAAACATCCGCTACGCTGTGAAGCTAATTACCAAAGGAGAATTTATTACAGCATCGCGCTCAAAGGAGCTGAAGTTTACAATGGCAGTTACAAATAAAATTTAATCAATTCGACAAACAATTCTCTGAAGCACAGTCTACCCGGTACTGACTCAAGCAATCTTCAAGGAAATTTCCTGGCCAGAATACTGATCTGTTCTTTTGAATAAATAAAGTTTCTGATTTTTTTTTTTTTCAAATTCTGAGCAGGCTTCAGTTTACGTTGTGCCGGCTTGCATGCTGCGTGGTACCTTTCTTTGGGTTCTTTTCACACTGAAACACACCATTATACACCGCTCCTTCTTCGAATTAAAATAATTATAGTCAAATTCCTTTTAAAAATAACCTCTTTGAAAATACAAAGTGATTGCTTCGGCATAAAGCGCTCTCAAAAGCGCCCAACAGATTGTAGCCTTCATCAGGCTTTAAACATATATTATGACACATGGCGTTGAAATGTGATAAAAGATTCGAAATTTCAGCCATCTTTGGTCGACAAAAAAGTCTTCAAAATGTGGGTACTTCTGGGTACTTCTTGACCTGTACAATATTCAGGACTTCATTTTGTTGGCGTGAGGTCCACATTTGGAAGATTTCAACATATATTCCAAAAAATCTTGAATATTCATGACCTGGTTGTGGGTCACTGAACACTTTGTGATGGGAAGACTAATTGAAACCGTGAAAATAAATGTTTCTAAGTGGAAACTTCGCTCTTAAGCCATTGCAAATCGGAGAAATCATGTCAAATAACGAAATAATGTAATTTTTTACTTTTACTGGAAATCGAGTGAGAAAAAAGCCGACGAGAAAACGACCTTATTTCAAGATGGAATCTGCTATGACTGCGATATTGCGTGATGCTTCTGGAAAAATGCATCATGGGATACTATTCGATCCTCCTCTGACCTTACCCTGTACCTTACAGCATGAGAGAATCACTGAGAAAAGATATTACCGACATGATCGAAATGGGAGTTATTAGAGAGTCCAGTTCTCCCTATGCGTCACCTGTTGTAGTAGTGAAAAAAAAGAAAACACAAACCGCGTGTGTGATGATTATCGGAAATTAAATAAAATAACTGTATTTGATCCTGGACCTGTACCAACGCACGACTAATGCGATGGGCGATGTTGTTACAAAGTTACAATTTCAAGGTGGAAGCCATCAAAGGATCAGAGAATGTTGGAGCAGATTATCTTTGTCGAGTAGAAGAATAACCTGAGAGACACCGGACCACCCCTGTTGTATATTAGCTAACAATTTTTCTGTTGTATTGGAATTTTAGGAAATTTCTTCTGAAAGGGGGTTATGTTACGAAAAATTGTATTGCGTGACTAGCGTGACTTTCTAGAAGCTTCGCGAGAGTTCGTAGTTTGTTTATTTTAGGATATTGTGTAAGCGTTTCTAAAAGCGGTATATTTTGTAATCTTTCTATAATTAGACTATTTGGAAAGTTCTAGAATCTTATTGTAAAAGTGTATAAGTAGGCGAGTCCGAGTTAAGTTCGACGTTAGTCGTGTTTAGTCAAGTGTGACGACAGCAGTGTTTATTCAAGTTGGCGGAGGCCGTGTAAGTTTATCAAGTTAATTGAAGTTGGCGGAGGCCGTGTAAGTTTAACGAGTTACGTGCTGTTGTGGAGTTTTACTTCGTGGAAACTACGTTCATTTTTGGAATAAATCTTCTTGTTGCTGTTCCGACAACCCTGCGTTCAGTTTAGTTTGCAAGCTACCCGTCCTCTAAAAGATTACCCGCGTAACAAAGAGAACAATTGAGAAAAGGAAATAAATGAAGGAAAATTGTTTTAAAAAGTAAAGTGTGCCTCACTTCATTGAACTCTCCGTGTTTCTTTTTTTCTAAAACAACGGACTGACTTTTTACCGCTCACTACCAGAGAAGTGTTTTTCTTTTAAGAATTTAGGTACGCAAATAACCCCAATGATTGATGTAATATATAAACAATTATGTATTTTGTTACGTAATCCCTACCTAACTGTCCTTTGTTATTTATTCATTTTTTCATCCCTTTTGTTTCAGGAGGTTACTACTCAGACACGCGGGCTTTTGTTAATCAAGGCTGTAGGGAGTGCGACAGGGGAACTTATGTCGATTACTATAAAGCTCCCGGACAAAATTGGTACGACTGCAAGGCCTGTCCACAAGGTGATTACCTTAAACTTTCTCCCCCACCACACCCAACAAAGAGAAGGATCCAACTGTACTGCCCTTCAAAGCTGAGCGTCTCGCTTTTTGTTAAGTCACCCACCATCTAATGTTCTTAGAGCATAGTTTATGCAAACCATTAAAATCCATTCCATAACTAATTTCTATTTTTCGTATTTTTCTTATACAGTAAACACCCGCATGTTCTGAATTAAGAACATCAGGCTGATATTTGGCCCATAAAGCACCATAAATATAAGGACCTGTTCAGCCTGATCAATTAAACGTGTTCTTATATAATAAGACAGAGGGTGTCGGAATAAGAAAGCAATGTAACTATCGTTGCTGTTGAGTTAGAATGACTGTAAGAAATATTTTTAAAAATGTTAAAACTAATGTTACATTTCTACTCATTAATGTTAACTAGTTTACTATCTGACAGATTTTTATTTTATTATTGATTTACCGATTTGTTTACTTAGTTACTTGTTCATAATAAAATATGCAAACTAAACCTCTAGTAACATGTTATGTGTATCTGAAACAATGTTTAAGAACATATAAAGAACATCGCCAGGCTGATTCCTCACTAAGCACCCGATAAATAAGAACTGGATCAGCCTGAACCCCAAAATCATGTGTTCTTATATGCGAGTGTTTACTGTGTAATATTTCATTAAGCTTTATTAATCTGCGGTAGTTTGTATTTTTATGTGTTATTTAAGAGACTATAACCTTGCTCCTAGAATCCTTTGATTGTTTAAGGTGCAACGTAGTTATTGGGTAGCCATCATTTTGTTTTACCTGAAGTATCTCCCATCGTCAAGACATAATATAGCAAATTTTTTGTAACATATGTCTGATTTCGTTTGTTTACAAGGTACTAACACGAGCGGATTTTCTGGATTTCGCGCCTGTAGATGTTTGGACAAATTCACGCGAATAGAGATGTTCGGAAACTGCACACCATGTAAATATATAACGGGAATAGATTGTGTGCATGACATGGATAACCTTACGCGAGGTTTTTGGTGGTACTGGAGAAATAAGACACGCCAAGAATGGTACGCAAAGTTCACTGATAACCTAGGGAACGAGTCATTTACTCCTAAATTACACATCAAAGATAATCCCGACATTTTTTTCCCATACCCTCTTCCAATCCCACACAGATGTCCCTTAGCAGAGGCGTGTGACGGAGGTGCGCGTTCTACATGTAAGGAAGGTCATACAGGACCAGTATGTGCAGTTTGCAAAGATGGATATTATAAGCAACTAAGGAAATGCAAGCCGTGCCCACCAAAAGGCTGGATTATCGGACAGTTTTCAATAATGGGGGCAATAGTTATTTTACTGGTTATCCTCGTGCTCTGGAGAAGCAAGAAACAAAGCAAAAAGAGTGCAGGACGATCGTTTGTTGACATTGTCCTCGGAAGGGTTAAAGTTGTTGTTGGCTTCTATCAGGTGACGTACGGAATCATGGAGGCGTTTGCATACATAAAATGGCCTAACAGTCTTTCTGTTATCGGAGAAGTTTCCGAGATGGTTCAAGTTAATGTCCTTCAGATAGCTCCCCTCCACTGCGTCCTCCCCAGCTTGAACTTTGATGCATTCGTAAGTTTGTTTGCTGTTATGGGCTTGAATGTTGCAGCAGTCATCGTGGCCCTTGCCAGCTTCTTCCTTGTCACTTGGGCGACGACACGAAATATTTTGTGTGAAGAGGAAAAAATGAAGAAAAAGAAGCATATCAAAGTGGTCGTTATGAGAAATCTGTTTTTCTTTCTTTACGTGACCTATCTGAACACTTGCATAAAAACTGCTCAAGTTATGCCTCTTGCCTGCCGCACCATCTGCATTGACAAAGAAGAGAAAGAAAATAATACCTGCGTGGATTACCTGAAGGCAGACTACACCATTAAGTGTAAAGAGAAAAGATACAACCAATTAGTCAACGTGGGATACTGTTGTATTGTGTACGTGATTGTTCTGCCTACTACAGCCTTTACAATTATTTGTAAACAAAAATGGGCGGCGAGAAAAACTGGTGGTGAAACAACAAACCACACAAATGGTTCCGACGACCAAAGCACAATACAGACGGCATTGCGATTCTTACACGAAAATTTCATACCTTCTTGTTGGTTCTGGGAAATTATAGAGACAGTTCGAAAGGTCACTTTGACCTCTGGATTGATCCTTGTAGGTAGCGAAAGCAGAGCTTACATTGGATCAGCAGTGGTTTTCTCTGGTCTGTATGGGATGTATTTCGCGACGAAAAAGCCAATTATTGATCCATTCGAAAACAAGCTCATGCTTTGTTCACTTGCCGTTACGTTCGTAAACCTTGGAATAGGAGCCGTGAGCACAATCCCGAGTGAAGGTGAACCGAACTCGGCCGAACCATACATGCATAATATAGTGTTCAATAGCTTGGTCTTAGCCGCCAACTCATTGGTCATTGGACTTCTAGTCGGTAAGTTACGAACATACATTGTACTTTCAATAATTCAGTCATCA
This sequence comes from Porites lutea, assembly GCF_958299795.1. Taxonomy (NCBI): domain Eukaryota; kingdom Metazoa; phylum Cnidaria; class Anthozoa; order Scleractinia; family Poritidae; genus Porites; species Porites lutea. The sequence continues at coordinate 20,388,260 of NC_133201.1, forward strand.
GTGTCAGTGCCAGGACTGTACCTTGAGGAACACCTCTATTTATAGAAACATATTTAGTACGGTAGCCATCCGCAACAACTCTGTGCTTTCTCTGATGTTGAAAGCTAATAAGCCAATTACTAGGATTATAGTGCTTGTGTACAAGCATTACCGCCTTCTTTAAGTTCAATAAGGACAATTGAACTTCGGATATATTTACGCAAACATCGACACCAGTAGTTGATGGCATGCCATGAGAGTTTAAATCATCTTTAAGGGAGGAGGACCCGACGCCCAGTTTCCTTGGCATATTGAGACCAAGGGATGACCGCGATTAATTCTCGGACAAAACGGCAACGATAGACAGTCTCTTCGGAAAATCAGTTTCTCACGTTGTTTGATCAGTTCCTTCAAGGCCTGGTACCTATAAATATTATGCACGTTTTTGTTCATCACTATCCATTTGGATTAAAGTGCCTATAACCTAAAACGTATTGTATTAACTGAAACAACACCTTACTGCAAGAACGTTTTGAGAAAAAAATCGCATGTTCAACAAAATGAGATTTTTTAAAACTTTTTTAAGTCTAAACTTCTTTGGCACACCTGTTCCGCTGATAATGAAATTGACAGGCTCAGACGTGACTTTTTGAGACATAAATGTGGGAAATAATGTATAAATTTAGCCAGGGCTAAAGGTGAAGCTCTCGTTGACTAAATGCTAGAACAAAAAATAAAATCGTGTAATGCTAAGCGGCGACGGCAATGAGAACGGCAACGAAATCAATAGATCTAATTAGCAAAAAACAAATTTGCTCGTGCAGCACACGTTTTTGTACATTTCTTTGCCGTTGTTTTGTACGAGCGCAATGCCGTTTCGTACGACTAAAACCGCGCAAATAATTACCAGTTACATATTATTTTTATGAAGGAATTGTCGCATTTGCTCAACAAAAATTTTGTTGCTTGTGTTCCTGTTCGCTTTCGTTTTTTTCACTGCGGCTTATTGTCACCTTGCTGGCCGCTCCTAGCATTTCTCATTTTCTCACCGCCGCTATGAAATCCCAACGAAATTCGTCTCCTTTTTTTGAATCACTCTCTTCTCTGTCATCCACGTGAGTGCAGACATAAAAAATAACGTCGAAAAAGACTCGACTTTGTTGTTCTTTTTTCTTTCTAACGGAAGGCCATGCGATTTCCCGCAAAAAACACCTCGAGTTGCCTGTGGTCTCATAGCTATTAACTGAGTTATTTTACGTTGGTATGCCAGTGGTGCAGTCGGACTGGCGTATGGTCATGTGATTACCAAAATTTTTCTTAGGTACGAGGCTCGGCTCGCGTGCGCCTGGAGCTACGCAAGAAACGGGATTTTGTATTGCTTATCCCTTTCTTAGGGTCATCAGAGTCGCAACGCATAGTGGTTTGTTTTACCTTTTTCACAGCTGTTTTAATTTGTGAAATGGAGAAAATATTTGAAGAACTCCACACCTACTTGCATCTTAAGTCACGTGTTCCATATTTTCTGTGTTTCTGAGATGCATCCGAGAGAAGAATAAGCCGAATGGTATGTCAAAATGGTGGCAAATTTGAACGTTTCTAAAACATCCTTTAAAAAATCAGGTTATGTAGAAAAAAAATACTTTCGCAGAGGTTGCTGTAGCAAAGTGTACTCTCAAAAACAAAAATGTTAAGGGTATGGCCACTTGAAATGTGAATGTATTTGTTACGGCATTACAGTCCTGTTCCTGATTGACTGAGCTTTGTAGTGTGATTAGTTGAACCAGTTTTTTGTGCCGATAACGTCTGGTACAAAAAACATGTGTTGCCTACCAATATGAAGTTATTGAGCTTTTTATCTTTTACCGGGCCTCTCTTTTGCGAAAAAGCTACCACAGTTTAAATGGCAGATGCTTGAATGTTTTTCTTTACAAACACGGAATTAATAGCTTCTAACTAATTTACAAGGCAAGATTACTGATTTGCAAGACAAGTACTTACCGACAGCGAAAATTCAGTTTCTTCCACTCATGCACCCACGTTTGCTGAGATTGCATTGGTTCCTTAAGACTGCCCAATCCCAAATATTTCGACTAAGTGCAAGACTTGTTTTGGGGACCAATCATTCGAATTTGAAGGGTAAACACTACCATCCAGAGTCCACCTAATCTGGCCTATCCCTTAATGAGTACAGCCACTACCACCCACCTTGAAGTCCAAGCTCTGTGCTCAGAGGCCAATATAAATTGATTATCTGAAAACCATTTTCTTAATTTTTCAGTGCAATATTTTACGTACATTTACCACTACGTAAAAGAATGGCTCAAGAATCCGAAGTGGTCATTATCCTGCTTCCTGGCCTTGCTATTGCCACTTAATGATCTACAAGGAGAGATACGTGGATTAACTGGGAGGAACATGCTGAAGCAGCAACTGCAAACTGGCAGAATGGAAATGCCATCGATTGCTAATACTTTAAGGGACAGTGGGGCAGTTGATATTACTCTTGAAGATGATGATGATGATGATGCGGAACGCGAACAAGAGGAAGAGATTACAAACGATGTTAACCTTAAGCAAGGCCTCCTCTCACTTGCAGGAGTCAGCATTTTCCAGCTGCCATGGAGGAGGACACAAGACACCAGACGATAAGTGGTCAAACGGGTTTTTAGAACGGTTCGGGCAACGCAGGGTGAGAGATTGTACATGCAGAGATTATCCCGTTTGCACCACTCTTTTCATACTATTAAGAAAAATAAGAAATTAACCAGTAGTCAGTGAAGCAGAATGTATTATATTTAACTAAAAAGTTATTCCTTTACAGTGCAACTACTCGAACCGGGGCACTTGGAAGAACATTATCACAACGGTTTTTGAAAACAAAAGATTCTAAAGCATTTTGCAAACGGACCAATAATATTCATGAATTTGAGGGTTGTTTCTTGAGAGGTCAGGTAAGTTCAAACGGTTTTAAAGTTTTAAACGGCTGCATGGTTGAACCTTTAATTTTATTGGTTTACAAAAAAACTTTTGTTTTTCTTTTGTTTTGAAAAAATGTTGCATTGGATAATCTTCTTCCAAGTGCCGCGGTTCGAGTTTGTAAATCACTTATGCAATAGCCTTTGTTCATCTTTGCACGCGCTTAAGGACTGATGGAACAAATGCAATATCACGTGGTTTCTCCTGGGGCGAACAAGCGAAGACATATGCTAATGCAAGAAATCGAGGTCAAGTTTATTTATTTACAAAGCAGAACATTGAGAAATTCTTATTTTAAAAAATATGATACCAAATAATGGGTAGAAGCGATCATTTTTACTTCTTTGGGTGCAGCAGCGACCGTAGATGTTCTCACGCCAAGCAATAATCACGTACATTTTGTAAGACTACTAAATCGTCGTATTGTTTTGATATATAAATGGCAAATCTTATCACTTGTTTGCCCCTCTGAAATACCACTTGACATTGCATTAATCCTACCGATCTCAAAGCACATGGCAAAATGGCAGATATCGTGAATAAGGTATATTAGTAACGACATTTCCTATTTCTAACCGCCACTGGGTCTTTAAACACTTACATTTTTTTCGAGACCAAAACGTTAAGTACATTATCAGCTTATTGGTAATATATACAGTCAAAATGACAACCCTAGCTTTGAAGTACTTTCTTAGCTTTTGCAAGTGTCCCTCGTTTGAACGTAGATTGTTTGAGTCGTTTTTGGCGGAAATACTTTTGAGATGTTAACATTACTTAGACTTACCAAATGCTTATATTGCAAATACTATTTGCATGTATGATAGTTTTGTTACTAGGCACCCATCATTAGATCTAACAGTTATGTATTACATTATGTGTAATAATTACATTTTAAAATAGAAATTACCGTTTAAAATGTAGAAGTTTGATAAATAACATCTACCGTATATAGAGAATATATATATCGGGGTTTTCGTGCAGGATTGTCAGTCGAAAATATAATTCTGGAGTTAGTCGTATAAACATAACAACATTCTTTAATTTTTCAGACATGTTTCGACGGTACATCCGTCATCTTCAGTGTTACATATTTTGAAATCGCCGTTGAATTTAAAGCGCGCGCGATCTTACAAAGTTCGTTACATTGCGTTGTCAATATTGCGTACTAAAACAAAGTTAAATGAGTGACGCTTAGTTCTTTACAGGGAGAGAGTCAGGTTAATGTGTTTCACCTGCTGGTTGAGATCGGGCTTCTCCCATTTTATAAACATGGATTCCTTAAGCTTCACTTGGTACTTAGTGGCTGCAGAGTCCAGGATCTCGAAGCAATCCGGTGTGCAGGATGCTCTACAAAACTCTGAACCCTGCAGATGTTTAAAAACGTTCGAAGACCTGTCTGAAAGTAAGTGCTCGCGCACTCGTGTGGAGAAGTGTCGGCTGGTTTCACCAACATAACAAGCATTACAACTTGCACACGAAAATTTATAGACCACACGCGTGCGTAGCCCCTCAGGGACAGCATCTTTCACATTATATTAAAAAGATTCCTGACTTTGAAAGTAGTAAAGACTAACCTTAAATCAATAGGTTTACATAACCGGTTAGCAAGTTAACAGGTTAGCAAGTTAACCGGTTAGCAAGTTTACGCAAACTTGCTAACCGGTTATGTAAACCTATTGATTTAAGGTTAGTCTTTACTACTTTCAAAGTCAGGAATCTTTTTAATATAATGTGAAAGATGCTGTCCCTGAGGGGCTACGCACGCGTGTGGTCTATAAATTTTCGTGTGCAAGTTGTAATGCTTGTTATGTTGGTGAAACCAGCCGACACTTCTCCACACGAGTGCGCGAGCACTTACTTTCAGACAGGTCTTCGAACGTTTTTAAACATCTGCAGGGTTCAGAGTTTTGTAGAGCATCCTGCACACCGGATTGCTTCGAGATCCTGGACTCTGCAGCCACTAAGTACCAAGTGAAGCTTAAGGAATCCATGTTTATAAAATGGGAGAAGCCCGATCTCAACCAGCAGGTGAAACACATTAACCTGACTCTCTCCCTGTAAAGAACTAAGCGTCACTCATTTAACTTTGTTTTAGTACGCAATATTGACAACGCAATGTAACGAACTTTGTAAGATCGCGCGCGCTTTAAATTCAACGGCGATTTCAAAATATGTAACACTGAAGATGACGGATGTACCGTCGAAACATGTCTGCAAAATTAAAGAAAGTTGTTATGTTTATACGACTATCTATATTGTTGCTGCTATCTAGACCTTTTGGATCAATTCTGGAGTTCAACATTCATTGCAACGACGATAAACCCTTTTCCATTTTTCCAGTTCCTTTTTATTAGTAGTTACATCATTTAAACTGGGTTGGATATCAACGAGCGTAGGATCGTGTTCTCAGAAGACATCACGAGAGTTTTTCATATAAAATTCCTCACTGGGCATTTGATTTAGAGTCGGGCAATGTCACCGTACTTTGCTTGTTGGAAGGCACGGTAAAACTACCCTTCAGCCTTTGTCAGTCGAAATAAAGAGTCAAAACGTAAAATAGAAAAGAGACTAAGGGCACGCTCGTTCTTTGAACGGGAAAAGAAGGACTGAAATACTGTATTTCAGTGAGAGACGTAGTTCTGATAAGAAACTAACAGTGGCAAATGCATATATACTGACTACCCGTTGTAGCTTTGTAGCCTTGAAGTGGTGCAGGTAAACTAAAGTAGTTTTACATATAAAAGTCACGAAAAACTTTTGGCAGTCGTGTTTGCAAGGAAACACAGTTTAGTGCATAAGACGGGTGAACAAAAAATTACTTTCCCATCGTATTTAGTCACGCTACAATAACAGGAATTGCTTTTTAGGGAGAGTAAATCTGTTTATTTACCAGCATTCACCTTTAAGACGATTTTCTTAGCTTGGTCAAGACTATTTACTTCACAACTTCTCCATTACATTAGCTACGTTGATTGTAAGCAACCATGATCGCTAAGCGAGGCAAGACTTTCAAGCCATTTTAATAAGCTTACTGATTTAGTATTCATTAAAGCATGTAATCCTCTTAAACCACTATCAGGGCTGTATTACGAGTTGACTACCCTGACAGAAGAATTTCGTTAAGCATAGGCAAAACATAGCAACAGTACGTTAAATCAACAATACTATACATTTCGCGGCAGCGTTTATGATTTTAAATAACTTAATGGAATAGAATACAGTGTATCGTTTATGGAAACATTTATCAGATTTTGCATGGGTCTGGGCAAACCAAAATGCAATATTGTGGTACCATTTATGTGAGGTTTTCATTTTTTTTTTTCCTTCGGCTTCGTTTCCTTTTCCAGTCTCATTTTACAACTGGTAATTTCAGTATAACTGGATATTGCTGTCTAGTAACATCCTGATCCTAGGGGAAAATGAGGAATTATGCTGGTGTAATAAGATAAAGCGTTCCGCCCTCACGGCTGGAAACTCTTTTAAGTCTTAAGAGGTGCCACAGCAAACTTGGGTTGCCTTGATTCATTTTGCTCGTATACTTTAACTTAAAGCGTTTCAGTCTTAAACTGAAGGCAAAAACCAAAGGAAAAAATTTAAAACGTGATGAAAATGCTACGGTCAGGAAACGTCATTTACAATAGGACAATATCAATTTATAATTATTATTGTGATGTGTTGGCTTTGAGGAAATTTAATTTACTTGTAGTTTAAATGACGTTCAAATCTCAGGCAATCATATTTGGCAACGGCTGTTAAGTTACTACCTACAGCCGATTTGAACAAATGCATATGGTTGAAGCGACACAGAGAGACAGAAACAGAAGTGTTTGCCAATTCAAAAAGCAGACCTGGAACCGACCTGGAATACATTCACAATGACTAAAATGGACACTCGCCGTCCCCAAAGAAATAGATTGCAAAATTAGTAATCCTTTTCTGGGTGTGTCCTTTTTAACGCTAAAAAGGCGTTTAAATTGTCAAGGAAAACAACTGAGAAAAACGAGATATTTCAGATGTTTGGTCGTCTATTGAGACACTATCGCGAAATCTTCCTGTCTGCATCCAATCATGATTGCCAGAGAAGGCTTTTACACAAGCAAAAAGATTTCGACTCTTACGTTCTATCAAAATGGAAATCTGTAGATACCAACAACAGTGTTATATGTAAGCTGGTTTCTATTTGCTGTGAATAGAAAATCAATAAAGCCTATGACCTGCACTAGATGTCGTTTAGATGTACAGTATGCCTGGAAATCAATTTTCATGCAATAATTAATTATTGCGCTCTGCGCTGCAACATGAATACAGTATTGGCCTTCGATTTATTTAAGGTGTTAAACGAATATCTTTGGACGACTCTAGCCACGACTTTGGAAACACTGCGGTAAAACGTCTACGCAAGCGCGCAAGCGCCGGATTGAGCATTTTTTGTCACTTTTTCAGTCACGCTTTCCATTCAAATCCCAAGCTCGTCTTCTTTCCAGGCGGTGTGCGTCACGAGATTTGACCAATCAGAATACGTTATTTGTTAGAGTAATTTCCGCGCTTGCGAAGAGCCGTTTTCAAAGGTGTATATGGTGAAATTTTCGCTTTATTCCAAGCTTGTGTAGGTAATTTCTACACTAGACCGCCGTGGATAGTTGTTGGAACACTTAATCTTGATAGCAGTTACGTTACTTTTAAATATTTTGCTTTCTTGAGCATTTGTGACAAGTTTGAATTGCTCGGTCATGTGCAAGCCGCCATTATGATTTGAGTGTTGTTTTAGCCGTTCTTCTTGGACTCATTGCTGGTTACTGTTAGCAGTGTTATCGGATTATTTTGATCATCTTGTTACTTCATCCTTTCTTCTTTGCAAATTTTGGGGTCTACCCGGGTCTACCCCTATTAGTTTTCCCGTTATGAGCCGTTGAAAGTGTCTTGGAATTAAGAGATCGTCTCAGCCAAGTAGCACAACTCCCGGGAAACGGGCTGAGAAAACATGCCGAAGCGGAAGCCGACGTGAAGCGAGTAACGCCAAATCCAGGAAGAGTTTGTTCCATTTAAAACCGGAAAAGGTAAATAAGTTTGAATATTGTAATAACCTTTGGAAGCAAAACAATTTTCATAACCCAGTGCGGAAACTGAACGCGTGACTTTAAAATAATTTGCAACACTGCTGTGTATGCAAATCTTTATATAAACTTAATACTTGAGGGAATAAATTGTTATAAAACCATTATCGAAGATCTAGACAACATCATACAGGATTTTATAACTGTGAGGTTAGGTTTATAACAAAATCGACACACTGCGCTCACTTCAATGCCGCGGCACAGACTAGATCGTGGTTTACTCTTTCGGTCTGTTTTCCCCTTGACTGATAGAAGAGTTATTTGCGCATAAGGATTATAGACGGGCACTGTTTGTAAATTGATACAAATATGTCGATGAAAATAAAATTGTTATGAGAGACGATTTCTCACTTCACTGTCTGCTCGCGCTCCCCCTCCTTGCCCGGTAATAAAGTCCATCAGATATATAAACACTACTAACGGACGAATTCTTTTTAGTTAAGTAAATCCAGGTATGAACTACAGATCTCTTTCACTCTGAGATAAAAATATACATATAAACCAAACAGTACATAAAATCTTAAGAGAAGCAGGAAATCGCCGCTTAAAATCGGCTAGATGCAAGGCCAGATGGCACCTTCGATCGTCTCCGAATCGCGATAAACGTATTGAAATTGCCTTATGAAGCCAATAGTAAATATCTAAGGCCACCATGAGATCTTGACAATTCTCCAAATCGTTCTCTTCCGTGATGTTTTTGAGAAAAGGAAGCAGTGTTTTGATCCCTGAGTTTGATTCATCTCTTTCACGATTGAAGTGAGGCACAGCAACAGTTTTACCCAGAAACCTTTGTGGGCCGTGACGCACACCGCCTGGCTTCTTTCAGTCTGCAACCTGCCTTATGTTGTTTTTCTGTTCTGTTCAGTGCTTGTCTTTGTGACTGCTTTGTTGTTTTTAAAATTGCTTTATGAATAACTCGGCATAAAAGATAAGTAGATAATATAACTTGTCTAAATTTGGCTAATTAGCGGTAGATATTTTCTTTCACAAAAACAAGCTTTTTAGCTGTTGATTTTTCACGTAACCTGGCTAAAGCCTAGACCTTTTTTTCAAGTAATAAAGTTATCATTTGCATGCTTATGTATTGCAGCCTTAATTTTCGGTTCTTCAATTTCTCAGTCTTGAGACCTCGGGCTTTATTTAGAAAACGACAACACACAAATCGCTTCATAGTTTTATTAACCAGATTTTGGGTTGGCAGCAAGTTCACAGCTCAATGATCATTGATGTATATATGTTTCGATGAAACGGCCCTCGGCCTAGTCTCCCGACTTTTTCGCTAGTGTCCATTGCCCCACCGAAAGTCAACTGGCTTTTTGTTATCCAGCTGTTCTAACATTTATGCAGTTCTTAAGGACTCAGAAAATCACAGGACCTCTCGACACTGCTCACCGCAGCTCGTATATGTTTTTATCTATGTGTGTATGGTCATGCTCATTTACCGATGGGTATCTACAACAGCTATTCAGGCTATTAAAAGGTCAGACGAACATGATGATAACGATCGTCTTCGTTAAGCTAATTATATCTTGTAAAATATAAAAATGGGCCACACAAAATATGGCGACTTATATTTCTATGCTTAGAGTTTGTTGTAGAAATATGACACGCAACTGAATATAAATCAAAGAAAAATTCAAGCATCTTTTAAAAAGCTTGTTATATCTAGGTAAGAATGTCATCATTTGTGTTCTATGATGCACGGGTACTAGGTTTTCAAAAAAAACCTCACTCCTGTTTTGCTACCTGAGGGTGTTTGTTGGGCTAATCAGATGCCTTTCTTGGAGTAATTGTAAGGTAAGAGTCCGGGTATTTCTAAACAACGAAACTTATTTGGCTTTAACAATTCATTTTCAATAACCAAATACAGAATAAGGGCTCCGCGTCAACAATTTTGCTTGTTTGTGGCATGGATAATGCTCAAAATTCCATTTTGCATGGCCTTAGTGGGCCATGGAGTGTTTGTCCCAAAAATTCGACAAAACTTAATAAGCCAAATTTTTCTCAACTGATTTTGATAATTGGGTCACTCAAGTAAATAATGGTATAGGAATGGAAGTTATGCAAGACGGCAGGTAAATAGACTGATTGTTTTTTAAAAATGGCAATTTTGGGTACTAATTTTGACATCAATCTTGGCCAAACTCTAGCCCCAGGCCCTTCTCTGTCCAATGCCTTGAGAACAAAATTACATGCATGAATTGAAAGCTCTATTATAGTAGAGCCCATTATCAAATTCATTTGGCAATGCAAATTACCTATGGAGTTTAATGGCACTTTTAAAATGCCCCCCCCGGAAAGCTGCATTTTTGGTGGTCAATGGGAAAATAATAAGACCCCCCCGAAACTCAAGGACTAAAAGTCAGAGAAGTGAGCTAAGGTGGCTTTATATTGAGAACTCCAGTCCCAATAAGGTTTTTGTAATTTTCTGCATATTGTAAACACACTGTAATTCATTATTAATGCGACAATGTGGCGATTAAACATCTTTATTATTATTATACTCATGATCGTTGTCTACGGATACTTCATATTAGGCTACGATATGTCGGTTAAACATTTATTTACATAATGACTAGGGCATTAAGCCTAAGAAACTAACGAAAAAAGTTTAAATACGCCGTAACCATTACATACCAAGTTGATTGTTCTCTAGTCTTGGTGCTTTACACATTAGTTTCAGGGGCGGATCCAGGATTTTTTTTAGGAGGGGGTGCACTCGTCTCTTGCTCTACTTCAACACCAATAAACCACAATTTTTTTTGCAGAATACCAGTTGTATCAGTTCATCTCAGGGGGGAGAGGGGGGTGCGCACCCCCTGCACCCTCCCCCTAGATCCGCCCCTGAGTTTACCGAAGTCCAGAAAAGGTTTTTCAAATTCTTAAGGAATTTCATGGCGTTTTATTCTTTTAGACTAAAAATTTACTGAGGCTAATGTTCTCCTCTGAATTTTGTGATCTTAAGTAAAATTATTAACGATACATTTTGCAGTAGCTGATGTCGCACATTTTGATAGTATCAGTGCAAACCAAGGGGCTCGTTCTCTCTTTTTGCAAACACTAAACAGGTTCATGAATATGTTTCTTCTTTGTCTCATTACTCTATACTTGACCGAATGACACATTGATCTACCTGATTTGGCACATTGTTAATTTATAGTACCACATGTTGAATTACAAAGTTGTTAGGGGAACGTTCCGTACGTCTCGTTAGGGACCACGATCCGACGACGCGATGGCAGCGAAAACGTCGCTTAAAAAGTGAATTAACGTTCTTCCACTCTTTATCGCGATTATTCCTATCCATTTACTTTATCAAAAGTACGCGAAACCCCCTGGACTTGAATTCCTAGGATCCCTATCGAAGTTAAGAAAGAGAAATAAAATTTCGTCGTCGCTTGTTTGCGTCCTTCAATTTAAAATTTGGCAATTTCTCGTCGTAGTCTTTACAGAGCATACTAGTACTGGCTACTATAAAGAAGTCAAAAATCCACGATCGTGAGCGTAATTTGTCGCCCATAATGTTAATATGTGTTATTATTCATTCAAAATATTTCCCCGATTCTTATTGGCTAAAAGCACGCGTTTAATTCACCATAACCAGTTACTGATGACCAAATTTGGAAGAAATTTGACTTTAACGAGGAAATGACGTCAAAAATGCAGCGTTCGTGCAGGTTAAGGCACTGTTAACCGAGAGGACCTGGGAACGAGGTTGAGTTGTTTTGGTTGTGAACTTGAAAAAATGGCGGACATTTCACTTGTTTCAAGAGTAAGAACTAGGCGAAAAAATAGCTAAAAACATGGCAAGAACAGCAAGAAGACAACTCGAAGGGCGACATCTGCTATTTGGAGAATATTTGCGGAGCTGGACAAACCTAGACGTGCACTATCGAAGATGAACTCAACATCGATGGATCGATGGAGGTAAGCATGTTTTAGCTATGTTTTTAAATTAGGAATTATTTTGAATGAATAATAAAACAGTTATTGAATTCGGCTTTCGTATCATATGAACAATTATGGAGATCTCGGAGGGTGTTATCCGTCGAGGCCATAGGCCGAGGCGGATAACACCCTCCGAGATCTCCATAATTCTTCATAAGATACTCAGCCTCATTCATTAACTGTTAGTTAACTACTCAATATTTTTACCCTAAAGTACAGTCAAAGACATTTAGGTTTCCTTTGGCAAACAAGCCAGTAATCATTCAGCATGCTTGTTCGGAACATAGACCTAACCTCAATAGTAGACTATAACGAAAATCGTCCGATTTCTCTCTTTTAGGCTGTTCTCATATTTGTTTGTGTTCATTACCAAGCTGAGTTAAAATGTAAAGTCTCCAAAAATATACTAATAAAATGTAAATTAAAATAGCAACCATCATCGATCCTTCAACCACTTAAAGTTTAAATGTCAATCACGTTTTATGTTAGATTAAAATTGGTCAGTAGAACCTCATCGTGTTTATAGCAACTGTTGCTTCAAAAACAATGGGGACTTAGCGATGTCCATCATATTTTAAAGACCCCGAGGCAAGTTTGGCGAATTAATACCAGCAAAAAAGAAGAAATTATGTCAACATGCCTCAGCTGCTCGGCAATTTCGTTCACCATTAAAAAATATCGTGCTTGTTTATTCTCAATTGCAGTCACAGTCGTATGGGCTCTACTTTTTGATTTGACTACAGGTGTTTCAAAAAACACTTTTAAGCCTAGACGTGGTTTGAAAGTTTCTCAGACAATGCAGGCTTTAATCACGCTTTGCACAAGGTTAGTAATTATCAACCATTTCGTTAATGCAAGTTCTGCCTCAAACTAAGAAAAACGCATAAAATATCTAAAACTAAGAAGAAAAGTGAAATTTATTTTCTCCTCTTTCCGATGCCAATACATAATTACAGTGAAAAAATTCAATTTTGAATAACAGCCCATCATTTCAATTTTTTTAACGTTGTCTGCACTCGATAACATGCATATCCTCGTGAAAAATACTGCGCCTTTCTATCCACCATGTTATAAATTTGACTTGTGATTCAAACAGCAAAACTTTTCAAGCACCCAACTCAAATTGGAAGATGCAGACAAGTTTAATGCACTCTAACACAGCACGAAAAGGGAAATTGAAGTGAGCATAATAGTAGCGTAAAGCTCGTGGAGAGTTCTTATAACCTACATTAGGTTACCGTGTAGCAAAGTTCTCCTTTTAAGTATTTATTCTATAAAATCTGTAAAATTTTCTCGGAGAAATATTTGTTGAACTCAAATGAGTTTTTTCCTGGCCTTTTTTGTCGGGAAACATTCTCTTAAATTCATTAGGTCTTTAACACTCCTCATCACCCATGTGGAATTTAGCGGTTGTTTAGTAAGAACAATTTACTCGGGTCTGCCCCGCTTAAAAAATAATAGCTGATAAGCTCGTGATTGCTTAATTGCCATTGGTCACTTTTGTAGTTATATTGTGTACAAATTTTGACAGTTGTGCTCTACATGAAAGTGAGATTCAAGTCCAAGGTAACCGGAGTTTGTTCTCTTACCCGCCGTTTCGCGCGTAACTCGTGTTTCGTTCTCTCTTACGCGGGGAAAAAATTCAAGGACAACCTCTGAGACCAGGGTACGTAAAATCAATCCTTGCCTTCCCTTTAAACATAGTTGCCAAGGTATCGTAAAGAAACGGGTTTAATATCTAAGTAAAGGTGGTGAGAATGCGCCTTAAAGATTTAACCCGAAAAAATGGAACCGTAACGTTGGCGTAAGATTCTCATTTATACAGTACATGTACATCTTTACAATACTTTTACCCTTAAAGCAGGCATGTAAGGCAGAGGCGGATCCAGGGGGAGGGTTGAGGGAGTTGCAACCCCCCCTTTGGGAAGTTTTCAAACTTGTCTGGCTACCCATGTCTATCTCTTTTTCAAACCAAAAATAATATTATAAGTTATAATGTAAGTTCCAGTTCAATCGATCATTACAAGAAGACTGTAGCTATTCCTCGTCTTGACTCCTTAATCATCCAAATGCAAGATCGATTTTCTGAAGAAGATCGCCACGCCTGCCATCTGCTTTGTGTCGTGCCATCGATTATAGTAAATAGGGCACTGAAGCTGGATGATGAAGTAGAAGACATGCTATTCTGGAAGAAAGACGATTTCTCAATAGGCCACCTCCGAGTCCCAAAAACCCTCACTTTCAAAACGAGGCCAAGTGCACAACCTTTCTTGTGAAAATGAGTTTTATTTACATGAGAACGAAAAATGATTTCAATATCAAAGGCTGAGCACCTACCCTCGTTTTGAAACAGAGGCCCAGGGGAACTCGGGAATGGCCTATTCCCTCGGGAGTGAGGTACGCAGATGGAAAACACTCTGGCAGTCAACAGATAGGCAGCTTCCAAACAACCTGCACCCTACCGATCACAAGCGCAGTTTCTGAGCCGTCGTTCTCACTGATAAAATGAATCAAGACCTGCTCTAGGTCAACAACGCCTGACGAGCGATTCTCTGATCTCGCAGTAGATCGCCATGTACTACTCCGAGTGATTAGAGGAAGACGAGATGCAAGCCTTTACAAAGGCTCATCCAAGAAAGCTCTTTCATGTCAGTCTGTTTGATTGAATAAGTGCGTAAAAAAAGAGACAAACAACTATCGTTGTTGCACTGTAGTCTTAGTCCTTAATAATAGTGTCTCAAATTTGACAAATTTATACCTCTGAAATCAAAATGTCGAAAATCTACGTATTCAAACATTACCCTCCAACTCCCCTCTACCCCATTCCTTTGGCCCTGGGATGTTTGCCTTGAACTCTCATACTTACAACCCCCTCTTTAAAAAAATCCTGGATCCGCTCCTGTAAGGGATAGGAGAAACAGGGCTCTTTTACGTACAAGCAATATTTTTTTACCAAAAACATATTTTCTAATGCTCATCTTTCTTTCATATTTCAAATTCCCGTTAAAAATCTTCAGTATGTTATTTAAAAAAGCTGTGAATACCAATCCCATTCGATTTAGTGTGCCTCAAAAATGAGCTATTTTACCAGGGTTATATTCATGAAATATTCAAAGTACAATACCACACTTGGCTTGAACTATTACAGGGAAATTCTTACTGTCTATTGCTTTATATCTGCGTCAAAATTCAAGTTCAGATGTTCGCAATTCAACATTCAAGTTTACGTTTCAATTTCACGATTTAATATTCGCATTGATAACACAACATTCCAGTTGGCAAAAATAGCAATCGCAATTCAGCCTTCAAGTTTGTTATGCAAGATGCCAGATGACAATTTAACGTGAAAAAGGCAAAGCCATTATCCGAGGTGACACATTCTATCAGGTCTATCATCGAAAGAACAATTCAACGTGTGACAGACCGATTTCTCCCTTCACTGCAGATCAAAAAACTTCGCTGAGTGACACTCAAAGTATACAGGTAAGTCAAGTTCAACTTTACCGCTTCCTTTAATAATA
>NC_133201.1:20408797-20428797 GCF_958299795.1 Porites lutea
ATTACAAAATGTGCCCTGATTTGAGATGGATTTCGTGTTGAATTTTGCCATGTGCTTAGCCGATTTCACCTGCGTGAACGGATCCACGATCCAGATAGTGTTTTCCGAATTGTTTTAGAGGATTAACTTTTTGGACTTTGATTAAAAATTTTCAAGGAACGGCTTCTCTGTCTATTGTTTTGAGTTTGTTCATTCATAAAGTTATCGCAAAACACGATCGTGACTACAACATCTAAGTTTAATTTAAGCTTTTAAAATGCTTCTCACATTCATTACAAGTATCACTTTTTGCGAAGATTTCAGGTTCAGGTTTTGGACACTTTTCGATACGCAGCTAATGAATTTTATTCGAAAATATTTTCCACTGTTTTTTCTAGACTTTTAACATAAGAATTTCAAAAGCCTATTTGCAGTATAAGTTTACTGTGCAGAGGGTCAACGAGGCATCGTTTTTTGAAGTGACAACTTCAAGAAGTTGCGAGGCCGTCAATGGCCATAATGTTACGTTTGGCCCGGGTGGTAAGGCAATAATATCCTGCTCAGTGTTTCGGTAATATTCCTGGTTTCAACCTTTGAAAGCTTTCTCGGCTTTCAGGAGTTTTTCCCCCGTTTGTCGGCCATTTTTTTAAGCGGGCGCGGGAACCTGAAGCAAAATTACGTCACGTTGTTTACGAAATTTGATTGGTCAGTTATCTCTTCTTCTCGTTCCAAGTATGGTACTTTCGAACATGAATAATCACGAGCATCGGACAAAGCAAACATATGAGAGTTACACGTTTCAACCCCTTATGGGTTTCTGGCCGCTATGACAAAATCTTTATTTACGCACGGGCGTGCGTAAATAAGATGACGTGGGCATTTTTTTTACCTGGCTGCAAAGTTGTCGACTTTTAAGCTGCATTCCACTTTTCCTTCTCTTTAAAATACGGAAGAAACCAGCAAAAAACTGCCCAATTTTTCTATCGGCATTGACCTTTTAGGTCCTGATCCAACAAGCAGCAAAAATAAAGCCGAATTTTAAAAAAACTCGCAAGTCGCGCGTTTCGCAAATTTGTCGAAGACCAGTTGCAGCAAATTTTGGCCGAAAGACATTCACTGGGAACAGAACAGACACCAACTGGTCATCAACAACATTTAAAGGCAAAATTTCCGTTTTTATTGTTGTTTTTAAATTTGTTATGCACTTTGTTATCTCCGAACAATCCGACTGGAGCAGGAAAATTTCTCTCGCAATAACAACACAAATTACACAAGAAGACATAAATTTACTACTCACAAAAACAACTGCTGCCAGGTCTTCTCAAGAAGCCGTAATGACCAGCCAATGTTCGTAAATGAATATAAGTTTAATGAAGGATTGCAGTCGTCTTCGCTAAAAGCATGTTTTCTGGGTTTAGCTGAGCAAAACTTTCTTTTCAGCAAGTCATCTTTTCAGCAAATCCAAACCATACTCCACGACTTCTTACGAACATGTTAGTATTTTAACTTTAGGTGAACTTTAAGACTCTTTTACCTTTGTTTTTTCTTAGTTTCCATTGATCGTTAACGAATAAAGAAGCAAATTTCCTTTCTCACTTTTACAGAAAGAATATTTTCATTCAAACTAGACGATTGTGGCGTGTTTGTAATCAGCCAATAGAACCGTTTGTTATTTTGTAGCGTGTTACGAGAATTTTGCAGTTAATCAAAAAGCAAGCATTTTTGTCAGCTATGTTATAAAAGAATTTGCTCATGCTTTTAGCTGTGCGGATATCGAGTTATGGATGCACTTGGGAAGTTTGGAGAGCACTCAAGAAGCTAGAGTTGCACTCGGCTATCGCCTCGTGCAACTCTTACGCATCTTTCGTGCTCTCCAAACTTCCCACGTGCATCCATAACTCGATATACGCACGCTAAGCATGAACAAATTCTTAATTCGAGTGGTAAAATTCAGTGTTTTAAACACTGTAAAGTTTTT
The DNA here is from genome assembly GCF_958299795.1 of Porites lutea. Taxonomy (NCBI): domain Eukaryota; kingdom Metazoa; phylum Cnidaria; class Anthozoa; order Scleractinia; family Poritidae; genus Porites; species Porites lutea. Next base: position 20,410,755 of record NC_133201.1, read on the forward strand.
TCTTATCTTCAAAGACATCAACCATTAAGAATTTTCTTGTGTTTTCAAAAGTTCTTACGCTAAAACTGAAGCGAAATTCCTCGTTTACGCCAGCAATTTTGTTTTGTTTTATAGCGGAGCTCCACGCAGATAGCTAAGGAAATGTGGTACTCTACCCATCCGAGAAAATTTGGTAGTTGGAATAATCGCGATAAATAATAAAAGAACGCGACTACATGCACTTTTAAGCGACGTTTTCACCGCTATAGCCGTCGAGGTATCTTAAACTCCCTGACTTGAGGCATTGACGTGTGGCGAAAAAAAGTTAGTTCCGGTCACCGTACTAGAACCTTCCGTAGTCTTTACTTAAGGTGGCCCAAACCTTTTTATATGCGCGTTGGTTATGTTTTTGAGTCGCGTTTTTCGGCAGGAAAGATTAAACCGATTTCTATGATTTTTAGCATCCTTAATAAGGAATGGTGGAACTTTAAGAAAATGTTATTTATAACATAGCGTGCGTGCTTGCCCTATATAAGTCCTATTGTGCCGCTATGAAAAAAATCTTTATTTACGCACGCCCGTGCGTAAATAAGATGACGTGAGCATTTTTTTTTACTGGCTGCAAAGTTGTCGTCTTTTAAGCTGCAGTACACTTTTCCCTCTCTTTAAAATACGAAAGAAACCAGCAAAAAACTGCCCAATTTTTCTATCGGCATTGACCTTTTAGGTCCTGATCCAACAAGCAGCAAAAATAAAGCCGAATTAAAAAAACTCGCAAGTTGTGCGCTTCGCAGATTTGTCGAAGACCAGCTGCAGCAAATTTTGGCCGAAAGACATTTACTGGGAACAGAACAGACACCAACTGGTCATCAACAACATTTAAAGGCAAAATTTCCGTTTTTATTGTTTTTAAATTTGTTATGCACTTTGTTATCTCCGGACAATCCGACTGAAGCAGGAAAATTTCTACCGCAATAACAACACAAATTACACAAGAAGACATAAATTTATTACTCACAAAAACAACTGCTGCCAGGTCTTCTCAAGAAGCCGTAATGACCAGCCAATGTTCGTAAATGAATATAAGTTTAAAGAAGGATGACAGTCGTCTTCGCTTAAAACATGTTTTCTGGATTTCGCCGAGCAAAACGTAAACATCTTTTCAGCAAATCCAAACCATACTCCACGACTTCTTACGAACATGTTAGTTTTAATTTTAGGTGAACTTTAAGACTCTTTTACCTTTGTTTCTTCTTAGTTTCCATTGATCGTTAACGAATAAAGAAGCAAATTTTCTTTCTCACTTTTACAGAAAGAATACTTTCATTCAAACTAGACGATTGTGGCGTGTTCGTAATCAGCCAATAGAACCGTTTGTTATTGTGTCGCGCGTTACGAGAATTTTGCAGTTAATCATAACGATAACAAAATTGTCAAATCTGATTGGCTCTCAACTGCCCTGATTTCAGCCTTAATTGGACAGTTTAATAGGACAGTACGCGTCATGCCTAAGTAATTGGACAGTACGCGCCATCACGCGCGCGCTTAAATGGCTTTTTTTTTCACTGCTAGCAAAACAAAATTTCGAATTTCTTGTGTTTTGGTTTAAAAAATAGCCTATTGTATCAAAAAATTTTGTTAAAGTTATGATTAATTGGTAACAGAACTTCGTGTCGTCCAATTCAGTCTGTAATCATATTCGTTAATCACTCGTATGATTACAGACCGAATTGGACTCCACTCAGTCTTGTTACCATTACTAATCAAAAAGCAAGCATTTTTGTGAGCTATGTTATAAAAGAATTTGCAAGAAGCTAGAGTTGCACTCGGCTATCGCCTCGTGCAACTCTTACGCATCTTTCGTGCTCTCCAAACTTCCTACGTGCATCCATAACTCGATATACGCACGCTAAGCATGAACAAATTCTTAACTATTTTCTTGTAGGTGTAGAAAAATTTGAGATATCGACATATGTTTAAAACCGCATTTTTACAAAAATTGTCAATAATAACTTCAACAAATAACCTTTGGATCCCTCTAGTTTCATATCTGCAAGTTTTAAGTCAAATTTAAGGTTAAAATGGAACGCTAACACATTTGTGAAAGTTGACGCACAGATAGAAGAAAACTGCCGACGGACTATCTCCTATCTGAAAGGGTATTTTTGCCCAAAGTTTCAGTTGCAAGAAACTAGGTAATCAGAAACCTTCGGCGAATACAGTTCGAAATACAGGAAGAGCAACTTTACGCTGAATACGGGGCAAGATAAAAGAACTTCCATTGACTATTTTCCACTCTAATACACTCTGTTTGCCCCCCAAATTTTGCAATACTCCCAGGAACATTTAAAAACAATGGTTTATGCAGAATTTGGGGGGCAAACAGAGTGTATTATGGGCAATTGGAAAATAGAGAATTCATCAAACTGATTTTGTATTTGTCCCTCTCTTTTCGAAACCTATCTTAACAAGGCAAAATATAGCATCTAAGAAAAACTTTCAAGAGTTCTTAGCGTCGCAGATTTCCGTTTTGAGGAGAAATAAAGCCACCAACTTCAGTACTTGTAACCATCCATTTTTCAGCTGCTCTGTAAGCCCTTGTTCTTGGTAATTTATTCAAGCTTTTTAGACTTGACATCACATTCGCACGAGAAGTTTACCACTTGGGGATCAAGTACCTTCTGTTGGTCACAGATTTAGCGTTTTCATCTCAGTCAGTTCAGTTCTAGTTTAGAGTTTATGGTATCAAATGCTTTCAGACTTAAATACACTCGTGCTCATCTACAACCAAGCTTAGCTTTTTTCAAGATAACATTGATGCGCGTATAAACCAAAGTGAGTGTAGTTTTGTCTTTACCTTTAGTTTTTAAAGTGTCGATTTCGACTTAAGAAAATTGTTTCTTAGGTTTAGTCATTTATTGCGAAATCGTTATTGTTATCTTTAAGGTTTAATTATTTCTTTGTCGAAAAAACTGCAAACACGTGGACGTTCTTCAGCCCCTCCTACCAGTTCTGATAGACTAACAGCGTACATGCGTTGAAACCACGAGTCAGTCGCATTGCGTTTCTCGGTAAAGGACTTGATACATTGTGAGGCTGGTTGGCCTCAAAAGGTTTTTGGGACCAACATATTTTCGTTCTGTTTTTCTTCGTATTATATTTTTCTCGGTGGGCTCTTCTAATGGGGGGTGGCTAGCCACCCAGTCCACCCCCCCCCCCCCCCCCTTGGATCCGCCTCTGATTTATCTTTCAAACATGAAAAGCTTATTTAGTAAATTGGTTATTTATCATGATCTATTTTTAAGGTAAACACTTGGAATGTTCTAGAACCTTAAAAAGCTTATTGATCGGATATTTCTTTTACTTTCATCAACTTAATTTCATGTATCTTTAAAATCGGGGAGATGAGTCCTGCGACAAAAGAACCGTTGGGTTCCTGAATGAATGCAAAATGTTGGCCTAGGAGTTGTTTCTCGTCTTTAATATTTCTTAGTCTCACCCGTTCTGGAATATGATGTTCCCCTTTGATTTCCTTATTTTCCATCGCGCAGAATGAGTGGAGATCATCAATTATTATGTATTCTCATGATTTGAACGGTCACTGTGAAATATGCTCATATTCGCGATGTTGCGGAACAAAAGAGCTAAAAGCAGAAAACAATAGCGCGCTGCATTCATTGTTTAGTTTGCCACCTACAACGTATTGATGAGCTTCGTCGTGCATTCTTGGCAACCAATGGCTGAAGCGCTTTCATAGAGTCTCTGCATGATTGCGCGTTATATGACAGATCTACGATTTTTGTTGAACTGGAAGTAAATATCCCGAGAACGATAGGCATTCTGCGCGATGGGTTATTTGTAAAAGTACACTGACGTCAAGTCCAAGGAGAATCTCGAAGTATATTTTCCCTTTCAAACGTCAAAGTTAATGCCTAAAAGGAAAGGAAGCTTAAAAGCGCTCTTTTTATTTGATGGAGCAAATAATCAGATACTAACCTAAATTTATCGGGCTCATGGTAATCCTTATCACTAACAATTCTGAACGTTGTTTGTTGCCCGAAAAAATCATTGATGGGCGAGGAACGAGAGAGAGATGTCCTCTATGTGTCAATGACCATTTTATTTTTTAATGTTTGTTTTCTTTTTTGCAGATGTTAGTGCTAAGAGAAATGTTGCTTGGATTGATTTTCGTGTCTGTGTGGACACGTGAAGGCAAGTAGAATTAACTGATTTGTTTCTATTTTTTTTAGTCTTTTTAGTTTTTTATGTAGTAAGAAAGCAGAAGTGTAGCGCAAAATAATCTATCAAGACCAACGTGTCTAGTAAAGGCAATCACGTGATTTTGAGCCCAATTGATAGTAAATGTGCATAAATTCTACTTATTTTCCATCAACGAGCAAATGTTACGGGTAAATTGCCTTGATCTAAACCAAGCGAAATGCGAGGATCCACCGTTGTTACATAGACCATAATGCACCATGTTTACCCCCCTAAAATTTTACATAACCACTGTCTTCGATTTCTCTTGGGACGACTGTAATACCCAGGGGAAACTGGAAACAATGGTTGTGCAAAATAGTAGCCATAATATGATGCTTTCCACCTCAACTCAAACTACTTTTTCCAAATAATTCCACTAGTTATAATATGCTTTCTAGAATAACTCAAACTACTTTTTTCCAGATTATTTCCATTATTTTTCCGTTATCCTATCACTAGTTATAATATGCTTTTTATCAAAACTTAAACTACTTTTTCCGAATTACTCAACTAGTTATAATGTGCTTTCTAGCACAAATTAAACTACTTTTTCCAAATAAAACAAAAAAAATGATACCCTCCTAAAAAAATTGATGCTTTATGAAACCAAAAAACTTATGATTGAACCCTGTAAATGCTTGCTTTGTTCACCCGGGAATAATTAGAAAAAATAGTTTGAGTTGAGTTGGGTTGAGTTGAGTCGAGTTGAGGTAGAAAGCATCATATTATAACTACTCGAAATGTTGGGGGGGGGGGGGGGGTAGACAAGGTGCATTATGGTCTATGTTAAAATCGTGCATACATTATTATAGTGTATTGAGACTCAGATCCCCTTATTATGTCAAGAAACGCCTGACTGTTATTGTCCAGGACCACTGTTCTAATGGCTGAACAAAGCTAGTCGTTCTGATTTAATCCGGTATAATTCTCGACTAGATCGGTACACAGCATTGGCGACTAAGACTAACAGACCCAACGAAGCTACAGCCGGCGGAAACGTCGCGAGAAATATGGCTGATAGCTAAAGAAACCACATCAAAACATTCCACTTTTACGGAGACACAGACATGCTTGGACTGAGACAGAAGCTTTGGCTGACAGCATTCAAACTGTCTGCAAATAGCAAGGGTCTATTATCAAATGAAGGAAATACCTACCCCCAGTACGATAAGCAAAGGAGACATGCATTATGGCTCCATCTCTGAGGTAATGTTGCCCAAGATATCTTGCTTATACGCCTGAAAACTCGAGATGCGAATAGTTACCGGGAAGTGGTCGACGGCTTCAAGACAAGCCTCGTCTCAAAAGTCGACATCTTGTACGCTAGACACTGTTTCAGACAGCTAACACAAGCACAAAGGGAAACAAATCGACAGTTCGCCACTGGAAGTATACGAGTGTAGAACAACTGCGAAAACGGGAAAGACACGAAAATCCAGTTTGCGATGAAATCCTTCGTACGTTCACCAGCAGATACATGAAGGGAAAACTCCTGGAAGAAGGTCAAGGCCTCGCCTTAGCCAGAGTGCTTAAGATGGGCGAAAACTGTGAAAAAGAAGATACACAGCTGCTACAACGACTTGAGAGGAAAAAGTAGAGCAACCAGTATACTAGACTTGCTACAATTCGACCTCTTGGCGAGCGGAGCGTGCCTTGTTTGGCCGCGAAGCGGCCGCCCGCGAGCGACGAAGTCGCGAGAGGTCGACTTGTCTCACTTGATCGGTTTTCATTTGCATTTCGCGCCAAAAATGGGGAGTGGCGTGACTGTATTTGGGATTTCAGGTTTCATTTGCGAGTCCTTGACTTCAATGGTGGAAGGTGCTGATTCCACTCCGACTAAATCTATTTGATCGTGTGTGTGTATCTCCATCATCGAAGGAGCAAATTTGTTTACTTTGTGCGAAAGTTGTCTCTAACAATGATTTTAGGCGAAAGTTGACGACCTCAGGGGGCCGGAAAAAAACAGAAACTTGTTTCAATCTCGAGTCAATACTAGGAAAGGAGATTTCACAACCAAGGAATCCTTGACATCCGCATACATTTTATACCTACAGAGACTTTTCAATACACGCATTTCTCTTCCTGTAACCCTCACGGGGTCAGAAAAGGTCTCATAAAGGGCGAAGCCCTTAGACTTCTAACTCTTCAGCTAAACTTACTCTTCAGCTAATCCTTCTATGAAAACATCTACAACTTCAAAAACCGCCTTCGCTCTAAAGGTTTAATTATATCCTCACAATGTCATAGAAAAAATCACCTCTGAAGTTAAATTTACCGAACGGAGGTCAGCTTTACAAAACTATAGAGTCACGTATCACACTATCACGAGCTTATGAGTCGTGTTTGGCCTGTCAACACCTTCCACTTCGCAGTCGACCCCATGTGGGAATTGGAACAGCAAGTCACGTTTCAATGTGCTTAGTACTTGTAAGTGACAGCTTTATCTCCAAGAGTCCTTGGGAGCTACTCTGATTGGTCCAAGCGCACCGACCCGTTTTTGGGCGGTAAAATTGGCACCAATCAAGTATGAAAAGTCCTTCGTCCCGCGCCATATGAAATCCGACGAAGGACTTTTTTGAAAGTCTACCAGTATCCCGGCAAGCCTTGCTGCTCGCCTTCTCAATTAAATACATGCTAGTTTTATGAGGAAACAAGACAAGAGCCAGCTAACTCACCTCATATAGATAGGCCCTTAGAAATATTTTGAATGAACAGTTAAAAAGTTATGGAATTTGGCTTTCGTAGGATGTGAAGAATTATTCATATATTCGAGTCTGCTATCCACCCAGACCGAAGGAAGAGGTGGATAACATTCAACTCGATCTGAATCTGTACGAAATAGATATTTGACACGATAATCACCCCTACACTATCCTATAACTGTGAAATTTGGAGAGCCTACCAGAACAAGATTTTAAATCGTGGGATAGCTCCCCAGTTGAAAAAACCCACTTACACTTCTGCAAGCGATACTTGGAAGTAATTAATAAGGCTTCTAAAGCTGAAAGTAGAGGTGAATTAGGTAGATTTCTATTAATAGTTGGTATTACTGAAAAACGCCTTTGCTACATTATGTATCTTTTTGAGAAGGATGAAGACTATTGTCAAACAAGCATTACTTTTATCTATAAATCTACATTCTAATGGCAATACTAGTTTTTCGAGATTACAACTGCAAATAAAAAAGCAAAAATAAATGTTAAATATTTCACAAATCTTACTCGCCTTACAGGATACTGGGTAACACTTAAAATCATATTGCAGATCAAAACTTCCTCCGGTTGCGTAACATTAGAAGGGAATTGATTCATGTTCGCTACTGTATGAGCTTATTTTAATTTGTAAGGCATCCCATGAATGATCGTATATTTGAAAATTATTTTTGTAGTTCATCAGTTCAATCACCAGTTGCGAGTAAGATATCTGCTGAAAACTATAGAGATGACTTTGTATTTGAGCGAAAAATTCATTTCTAAGTTTGAAATATTTTGGGGCAAAAGGAGAGGAAGGGAATTTCATATTCGATTTCAGTGGTCTTCATTGAAATCAGAAACTGGACGTAACCTTTGGGTAAATGTTCCAGTCTCGATCATAAGTTTTCGATTGCTTTCGCGTAGTTTTACCAAAGCATTTCTATCGATTGTTTTTCTAGTTAGGTATAAATAACTTCAAATTTCATGACAATGCTTAAGCGTATTATAAAACTCTAATCTCCAAGTTTAATCAACTAAATACGGCCTTTAAGTGATATACTTCTAAAGTAGGTTGAGTTTGATCGTCCGGGTGAACATAGTAGTGAATGAGACTGTTGTTGTTGACAGTGACTGACGTTTCGACAACCTGTGCGGTAGTCATCTTCAGAGTCAAAGTGAGTTGCATCACGTCAGTTGATGGTATTATACTCTCGTTATTGATCTGATTGGTCAATTACGTCGCGATGTTATTGGTCGTTTGTCAGTTAAGCCGTGATGTTATTGACTATGAAGACCAGTAATCAGTAATTGGTACGTTTCGATCCGTCGATTGTCACAGTTAAACAGTCGTCTATTGTTAGTCAAATTGTCAGTTCTCCGGTCGTTCTCTCGCAGTTAGTTTTGTTTGATCTCGTCAATAATTCGTTTGTACGGCGCTGGTAACTGTTGGCTACGATTCAGTGGCGTTTGTTCTAAGTTAGTAAACCAGCTTCCAGAGGTAATATACGTTGGTTGTAATATACCTGCAATAGTTTCAGGGGCACCTCTGAAACTATTGCAATATACGTGTTGCAAGCAAACCGATAACCACTTTACGGCGACTGCTTACAAATGAGCTCAGCCTAAGTATCAATGGGACCATCTGTAGAGACCAATGTGCGGTTTCTAATCACTTGTGTGAATATTTTGCTACTGTGGCTGATGGGATTGGAGACACCAGTGCGGTTGATGACAAAGTTCTCGCCACCCACCCTAGTGTCCAGAATATTACGCAGAAGATGACAGGATATCAAGGCTTCCAGTTTCAGAATCTTCAGAGTTTTGAAGTTGAAAAGGCGCTGCAAAACGTCAATGTAAGGAAGAGTACAGGCTGGGACGGCATCCCTCCCATGGCGCTCAAGCTTGGAGCTACTGAGCTAACAAATCCATTGACGTCACTATTTAATTCATGCATAACCCTCGGAGAGTGGCCCTTGGGATGGAAAAGGGGTGAATGGACACCCGTTTTTAAGAAGGAAGATCCCCATAAAATGGGAAACTACAGACCCATAACTGTACAAGTTACTGTAAACAAACTCTTTGAACAATTACTCAGCAAGCAACTCAGTTATGGTTTTAATAACAAACTGTGCGACAAACTAACAGCTTACAGGAAAAACAATAGCTGTGAGACAGCTCTCTTATCTTTGACAGAGAATTGGAAATTCGCTCTGGATGAGCATAACGTTGTGGGTGTTCTCTCCACGGACATGAGCAAAGCCTTCGATTCACTTTACCATCCACTTACACTTGCAAAACTTAAAGCTTATGGTGTTGAGGAAAGAAGTCTGCGATTGATGGGCTCCTACTTCACAGACCGTTATAACAGGGTCAAGCTAGGATCTGTAGTGAGCGAGTGGCAGAGGGTGACCAGGGGATGCCCACAGGGTTCTGCATTTGGACCTCTCATCTGGAACATCTTCCAAAACGATTTGACTTATACTGTTGATGCGAACATGAATATGTATGCAGATGACCACCAGTTTTATGTCGTTCGCAGCACCCTCTCTGATGTGCATGATGATCTTGCTGTTTGCGCTGAGTCAGCATCTTCATGGTACAGAGCTAATTTACTAAAGGGAAATTTGGACAAGTACCAGACAATGGCACTTGGTTGCGGAAGGAAGTCTATGGACAGTATTATGATTGACAATCATGAAGTCAGATCCACTGAATGTCTCAAGCTATTAGGTGTCTGTATTGATAACAATCTTCGTTTTGATGAACATATAAGTAGTATCTCTAAGAAGAGCGCCCAGCGGGTAGGCGTTCTCATGAGGCTCAGGAACCTTATACCCACACAAACTAAGCTACAGTTATATAAGGCAGCTGTTCTCCCGTATTTAACCTACTGTCACCTTATATGGCATTTTTGCCGTGCTAGTGATTCTAGACGACTAGAGCGTATCCAGGAAAGAGCACTTAGGGCTATATATTGTGATAAACATTCGTCCTATGGTCAATTACTATCTATGGCTGGGATATCTACTCTACACAACCGGCGACTACAGGACATAGCTATTCTCATGTATAAAGTTAAAAACAACATGTGCCCAGCATACATTAGCACTCTCTTTGAACAGCCTGCAATTAAGTATGAACTGCGCAATCATGACTTCACTATACCCAGATTCAACACAGTCTCCTTTGGAAAGCACTCGCTCAGGTATATGGGCCCAAGGGTTTGGAGTTCTGTTCCTAGTAATGTGAAAAAAGCTTCCACGTTGTCCTCCTTCAAATATAACATCAGAAAAGTGGATCTTAGCATGCTATTAGATGACAATAACTGCTCTAACTGCTCTCTTTGCACTTCTTAATCTTTTATTTCTTTTTTTTTTATTTATAAGTAATGGATACATTTGTACATATTGTATATAGTTCTCTCGAATTTCTCACTTGCTTATACTGTACATAGTTTTTCTTAATTTTTAATTAATTTATTAATTGATTTATTTTTTAAAATTTATTTTAGTGTCCCCACTTAGTGGTTATATACCGCTATTACAGTTTGACACTTTAATAAAGGTATCATCATCATCATCATCAATGTCAAGGACAAAGACAAAGCAGAGGACAGACAGGGAACAGTATACAAGATCAAATGCTGGGACTGCCAGGCTTCTTACATTGGTGAAGCCGGCAGAAACCTAAGCACGCGACTGACCAAACACACACGAGCGAATGGTGACGTCAACAATCACATTGCTGAGCACCATTTACAGACGAAACATCAAATTGACTGGGACTCTGCGACATGTATAACGTATTCTACAGATTACTATCAACGTCTCACTTTAGAAAGCTGGTTTACTAACTTAAAACAAACGCCTCTGAATCGTAGCCAACAGATACCAGCGCCGTACAAACGAATTATTGACGAGATCAAGCAAAACTAACTACGAGAGAACGACTGGAGAACTGACAATTTGACTAACAACAGACGACTGTTCAACTGTGACAATCGACGGATCGAAACGTACCAATTACTGATTACTGGTCTTCATAGCCAATTACATCACGGCTTAACTGACAGACGACCAATAACATCGCGACGTTATTGACCAATCAGATCAATAACCAGAGTATAATACATCAACTGACGTGATACAACTCACTTTGACCTCTGAAAATGACTACCGCACAGGTTGTCGAAACGTCAGTCACTGTCAACAACAACAGTCCAGTTCAGCACTACGTTCACCCGCACGATCAAACTCAACCTACTTTTGATATGACTCCTGGGTTCAAACCTTTCACAGTAATGTACTTCTGTTTCATTATAGAGCGGTTTTCACTTGACTGTCGAAAGTAATTGAGGAATTGGTTTGGTTTTGGTTTTACTACGCCCTTTGGTTGGCTAGTGTGTTTACTTTGGTTTTGGTTTTACGACAGTCAAGTGAAAACCGCTCTATCTTTATATCTTGATACTTTGATTTTATCTAAATTGTTGGTTGTTGGGAACAAAATCCGGTAGGTCATAAGATTTGGATAAGTCCATAATATTACTATAAAAACTTCGCAACCCCTAATTTGTGTTGTGTGTTCTGTGCATTATTGGGTGTCCTGTGCAATTAATAAGGGAGGTTTTTTGAGATTGTATTTTCGTCGTCGTCGTCGTCGACACACATTTGCCTCGCCTTGAGGTGCTTGCTTAAGTTTTGCCTCACTCTGACGCGCTATCTCATGTGGCGATTCTTGGGTGAGTAGTTCACTACACTTACTACACTTACTACAGCTGCTACACTTACCACAGTTGCTACACTTCACTACACTTACTTCTGTGCCTAGAGGTCCGGCATGGCACTGGTGTCTCAGGACATTTCATGGGGTCATACATGAACTACTGACCGATTCTTGTGTCCTCGGCGTTCATCTTTCAAAGGAGGTCTGACGTTCTGTCTTCGTAAAGCGTTCATCTTTTAACAAGTTTGCTGAATCCTCGTAAAGCGTACATCGATCTGTGTTTGCTGAATCGTCCAAAGCGTTCATCTTTCAGAAGTTTGCTGTTAAATTTTACTTTGTATTAAGCCTTCATATTTTTCAGCATGGTTCGGGACTGTCTTTGGAAAATGTCTGCGACTCCTGGTGCATGCATCAAACCGGGTTTAGTTCGGCGGCCGACTTGTCACAAAGTAAATCTATCGAGATGTGAAGCTTGGCGGCGCCATTTGATCATGACTTGTGATATTTTTGGCACCGGACAAACGAACACTTTAACTCTATGTTACGGTCCATCAAATTACTGGAAAAGTTATTGACGTGGCGGTGAGCCGCACACACATTCCATTGAAGGCTTTGACAGGGTTAGTGCGAAGTTTGAATTCAGATGTGAAAGCTTTTAAACAGTAAATTCAATGTAATTCATTTTGTCAACAAGTTGATGATTCAATGCTCTTAAAAATAACAGAGAAAATTATCCGAAGAAATGTTTTTGAAGAAAGAAAAAGAATCCCGGGTTAAGCACTAATCAGCCTTTGAGCAACTGCGCCAGTAAAACAAAATGTTCCATTTACACGCCCAACGCACTCTGGCATGATGTCTCCTGATGTCTCCCCCGATTACAAGCACCTGGCACCGAACCATACGATATCTTTTGAAAACGTTCTTATGATGATACACAGTTTAAATAGAGGTTTCGCTGTACGCAACCCTTGCGTTCAAAATAATGCCATAATCATATTAATGTATATCGCAACTACCCTTCCGCCTCAACTGCTACCTGTATGCCTAACAAACATATCGAACGTACCCTCTTTAGCTCCGATTACTCCTAGTTATAAACTTATTGACGATTGTTCTTACATTTGAAGCGTGCTTGTTTTGGTTTTTGACTTACAAGAACATCACATTTGGACACAAGCATAAAACTTAGAGCGCGCATACCGTGGTTTTTGGGTTGTTTTGATTTACAGAGGAAGGAAAATTACATTTGGAGTGTGCCTTTCTTGGTTTTTGCGCTTGTGTTGGTTTATGGTTTATAGAACGAGGAATATCACAGTTGGAGTGCGCCTTTCGTGGTTGTTTGTTCTTACATTTGAAGCGTGCTTGTTTTGGTTTTTGACTTACAAGAACATCACATTTAGACACAAGCATAAAACTTAGAGCGTGCATACCGTGGTTTTTGGGTTGTTTTGATTTACAGAGGAAGGAAAATTACATTTGGAGTGTGCCTTTCTTGGTTTTTGCGCTTGTGTTGGTTTATGATTTATAGAACGACGAATATCACAGTTGGAGTGCGCCTTTCTTGGTTTTTGCGCTTGTGTTGGTTTATGGTTTATAGAACGAGGAATTTCACAGTTGGAGTGCGCCTTTCGTGGTTTTTGCGCTTGTGCTGGTTTATGGTCTATAGAACGAGGAATATTACAGTTGGAGTGCGTCTTTCGTGGTTTTTGCGCTTGTGCTGGTTTATGGTTTATAGAACGACGAATATCACAGTTGGAGTGCGCCTTTCTTGGTTTTTGCGCTTGTGGTTTGCGCTGGTTTATGGTTTATAGAACGAGGAATATTACAGTTGGAGTGCGCCTTTCGTGGTTTTTGCGCTAGTGTTGGTTTATGGTTTATAGAGCGAGGAATATTACATTTTGAGTGCGCCTTTCTTGGTTTTTACGCTTTTGCCGTGCGGATCGTACGAATCGAACGAACCGTATCGCATTGTGCCCTGATGTAATAATGAGATGCACGCTCCGTATGTCTTCGGACCGTACGGATCGAACGAACTGTAAGGCATTGTGCCCTCATGTAATAATGAGATGCACGCTCCGTATATGTGCTCAGCATACGGACCGTTAATAATAGTGACGGTTTGTGCAGAACGTACGGTCCGTTAACTGCTCTTAACGGTCCGTAATAGTGCGGCCGTATTGGACATGACTGGTGATTTCACGTCTTAATGGCGTCAATAAAGTTCTCATTAGACTGTAGTGTCTAGATTCGTCAGTCAGCGGTTTCTGTACGTTAGTTAAGTATTTGGACAGTTGGTAGGTCGGGGACATACAGAAGGAAACTATGGGCCGCATAGGTATGTTGGGTTTGTGTAGTTTTGGTAGTCCATACATCTTTGCTGAAGGACTACGTTCACCCGGACGGTCAGCCAGTTAGGCTAGGATATGTTCTGGCCTATGCGTTTCACCATAATGCATGGACATAGACCGAAAAGGCCTAGAAAGACGCCATACACGGACCAGAAAAGACATGTATGTTGATCATGGTGGATGGGTGATGGGCTGTATCGTGCTTTATTATATTGGAATTTGGACAGAAAATGTACGTGAATGTTAAATATCAATGAAAGATATAAAACTGAGAAACTTTGTAACCAGACGGTTGTTTACCAGATTATTATGAAGGGCCCTTTCAGGGACGGCGGGGCGCATTTTAAACTAGGGGGGCTTGAAAACGAGCGTCAAAGGGGCATGTTTGTAGGGGGTCTGGGTACATCTTCCCCTAGAAACTTTTTACATCCAGAGGCTCGTAAATGGCATTTTTAACATTCTCCATGAGATATGTCTTTAAAAAACTCAACCAACTCAACTCAAGTGCCCGCGAGCAGTCAAACAAAACGTCTGGAACGAGGCTGAAAACAGAGAGTGAGACTGGAGAGAGACGTTAAAGACGTTTTTTCTCGCCTCACACGCTTCGCGCGCGTAAGACTCTTACGACACTCTTTACCGATTTCGTTACTGATTTTGAGAAAAAAAAAGCAACGGTTTTGTAGTCTAGGCTTTACCCCTTATAAGTACATTATACAAAAACAAAAAATTCCTCTAGAAAAGCACGCACGCATGTGTCTGTGTTTGTGTGTGTGTGGTGGGGGGAGAGGCTAAAGCTTTTTCTCTTGACCTTGTCGTAGCCTGGTTTTGTGCGGTTTTGTGTCATGTGGCGAGTTATAACTCGCCCGCCCCAGGGAACGTCCCTCCAAGCCCTTTGAAAGGAGTAGAAATCTATCTATTCTATTTATTGATTTTTTTTATTTTCGCCCACGCCGATTTTTTCCGCCTTTTTTCCCCAATGCGGATCCAAGTCTCAGGCTAATACTTATTGCCTCCTTACAGGAGCCTATCATTGGCTCCTGCTCCTTAGTAATTAGTACGTTCCGAGTTCCGTAGTCCGCAGTTCGCAGTCCAATTTTTTTTTACGCAATGGCCTCGTTCCCCGGATGAGGTCCTCAGCTGAGCTCAGATTTCTTCAAACCTCGTGTTTACCAGCTCGAGTGGCTAGAGAAATTTTGGAGTGGAGGCTCTGCTTTTACGCTAGTACTGTCTCGGAAAGGAAAATGTCACCAGAGGTGAGGAGTTTTTTTAGCACTGTTTTTGGAATTCTAGTCAAAGCAGGCGCTTCTAGTTGTAGCAGGCGAATGCTACAGCCATGACCTGAGGTCGGACGCCTCAGCTCTAGTAGTTGTGAGCATTTCTTTCGAAGTTCACAGCCGTGTTAAGGTACTTTGTTGCTGTTAAGAGTCGTCATAATCAAAACACTGTTTCTTCTTTGAGTAGACAATGAAACCAAATGTTGGAAATTTATTAATACTTCCACAGTGTCTCGCTAGCTTTTTCACACGTCACCAGCTGTGGAACCTCTGCTTTAGCACTTGAGCGCACGGCCGACAGCCCAGCATTGTCAATTGAACGGAGTTCGATGAATGAGATGACACTATCGAACTTCGTTCAAACTGAGAGTGTTTTCGGTCACCCATACAGACTGATAAATACTGCTTCCGTCCTTGTAATTTGCTTTGTTTCCTCCTTTGCAGATAAGACAAGAAACGAGTTACAGCAGGAATATGGCCACGGGGAACATGAAGTAAGGTTATTATGGTTAACGCCACTATGACGATAAGGAAAATTAAAGTATATTTTGAGTCATTTCTTAATTCGATAAGATTCTATCTCAATTTTACACTACTTTAACGAGTATTAATCACTCGAATGGAAAAATTGCGTGGGGTGCATGTGTTATTCCAGTGTTCAGCTAATAATGAAAGGCATTGTCTTTCTACTTCTGTTGATGATGTCATGGTTGAGATCATACAAACACTAGCACCTAAATACAGGAATTGCACCGACCTGTGATTGGAAGATAAAAATAGTATGCCAGTGGCGATGACGTGACAATTCGTTATGTTAGCCGTTTCAAGAGTAATGGTTTTTACACGAAAAAGACAGTCCACAGGAAAATACAATATAATATTAAATATTTCTCAAAGACAAACAGTGCAGTATTCTTTTGAAGTCGGCTGACTGGCTAAGAGTCAATGTCTTATCGAAGTTGAAGTTCAACTGTCGCAAATCGGATAACTTCACTGAGTGATTCTGAGATGAAACCTTTTCTCTGCATCCACATTGATCTTAGATTTTACCACTTACATATTGAAGAAAAGCCATAAACAGAGCTTCAATGTCCACGTACACCTGACTGAACCTCGGTGTGATTCCTGCAGATACCGCTGTTCATACTAAATGCAGGAATTGCACCGGACGCGTTCTCGTCCCCAGAGTCACTCTAAGTTGTAACAAAAGAGCACGTGACCAAGAAAGATGGGCCCTGGGAACGAGAATACACCGGATGCTCATTGGTCGAATGCGCAACTTGGCATAAATGAAATAGCCGCGGGAAACTTTAGTTGATTTTCTCGCGTTTTGATTTTCGCTTGATAGGACAAGACTTAGGCCACTGGAAATAACACATCACTTGTATTCGAAGTTAAATTATACAGAAGCAGGGGTTATAGGATCCTGACTAAAGGTCATCTAAACCTCGGGCTGATTGTTCTTTGCCTTTTTTTCTTTTACTGCTTGACTTTATAAGTGTAACATGCTCTCCTTGGTGAGTATATTGAATCTGAAATACCTCAGCAATGTAAAAATAATGGTCACCTAAACAGCCTGGTTAAATCCCATCATGTCCTTTGGAAGAAACAAAAATCCCCTTTTCAGCAAACCGAATAATCATTGCGTTTTTGCAGAAAAAAATCTGTGAAGAAACTAAAGACGAGTCAATGCTTGTTTTAAGCTAATAGAGTTACATGTCATGTTTACTCGCAAAATTGTGGGAAAAGGCTGTCCACCTGTAAGAGTTTGCTGAAATTAGCTCTTGTATTTACAATTTGTGTACCTGTGGATAACATTTCTACATTGATTTAACTTCGAATACAAGTGATGTGTT
Organism: Porites lutea; assembly: GCF_958299795.1. NCBI lineage: Eukaryota > Metazoa > Cnidaria > Anthozoa > Scleractinia > Poritidae > Porites > Porites lutea. The sequence continues at coordinate 20,427,887 of NC_133201.1, forward strand.
ATTTCCAGTGGCCTAAGTTTTGTCCTATCAAGCGAAAATCAAAACGCGAGAAAATTAGCCTGCGTAGCAAGCGCTTCCTCGCGAGTTCGTCGAGAAAGTTGGGACGAGAGCAAAAAAAAAAAAGGAATGACAGGGGAGGGGGAGGGGATTCGCGCAGTAACTCGATTGGAAACGCTTGCTACGCAGGCTACGAGAAAATCAACTTAAGTTTCCCGCGGCTATTTCATTTATGCCAAGTTGTGCATTCGACCAACGAGCGTCCGGTGTATTCTCGTTTCCAGAGCCCGTCTTTCTTGGTCACGTGCTCTTTTGTTACAACTTAGAGTGACTCTGGGGACGAGAACGCGTCCGGTGCAATTCCTGCATTTAGTATGAATAGCGGTATCTGCAGGAATCGCACCGAGGTTCAGTCGGGTGTACGTGGACATTGAAGCTCTGTTTATGGCTTTTCTTCAATATGTAAGTGGTAAAATCTAAGATCAATGTGGATGCAGAGAAAAGGTTTCATCTCAGAATCACTCAGTGAAGTTATCCGATTTGCGACAGTTGAACTTCAACTTCGATAAGACATTGACTCTTAGCCAGTCAGCCGACTTCAAAAGAATACTGCACTGTTTGTCTTTGAGAAATATTTAATATTATATTGTATTTTCCTGTGGACTGTCTTTTTCGTGTAAAAACCATTACTCTTGAAACGGCTAACGTAACGAATTGTCACGTCATCGCCACTGACATACTATTTTTATCTTCCAATCACAGGTCGGTGCAATTCCTGTATTTAGCTGCTAGTATACAAACTAGTTATTTTTTGAAAAAAATATCATACATGTTACCATTCACAAGCACATTTGTTCGCACTGACCGACAGCGCTTATATTTACAATTTTAATAAGCAAAGTTAAGTTAAATTT
>NC_133201.1:20438797-20451297 GCF_958299795.1 Porites lutea
AGCGTCATAGATGGCTTGGTGACTTAGGGCTTCTTGCTCAAGTTTCATTTTTGCATATGCAACATTTGGTGCAATGTGCGAGAAGGTTACAGATCCCTTTTGAAAGGACTTGGAGACTGTGTCAAGGATTGGGATGACCTTGTTTAAAATGTAGATCGCTCCAATGAACTTGAAAGTGTTCAGTCGCATAAATAAACCCTTAGCAGCAGCATCGTGATGATCTTCATCAAGTGCTTTCAAAGTTGTGAGAACCGCTGGGTAATCTTCTTTCAAACTCTTCACTGCTTTCCCCAGTGAAAGCCATCTCGTACGGCATGCCTTCTGGATCTTGCGTGTTACTACTTTCCTAGTTCTCTCATTCACCATTATACTGTTTAAGTTCATCTGCACCTTAGCATACAATGCTGTCTTTTTGTTTGAATTTTCAAACAAAGACCACAGCTGCCGCAAATTTTTCTCAACCACAGATACAAAATTTACAGAGTCATTAGCATTGGAACAAGCGAGAGCTAGCCGATGACAAACACACCATAGTTGCTGCATTATTGAGGTTCTTCCCTCATCTATACGTTCTTCTTGTTTCTTTCTCAGCTTCACACCAACTCCATTCTTACTGCCTGTGAATACCGAAGCACCATCAGATGCCAGGCCTGCAAGTGATCCCCACTGTAGCTTGTCGTTGTCAATCTCTTGGGTTAGCATGTCCACAATGGCATCAGAGTTTGCACTACTATGGTGTTCAAGAAGATTTTGAACAGAGAGAAACTTTGTTTGAACTTGAGCATCAGATACGTATTGGACAAAAGTGACCAATTGTTCTGTTACGGCAATGTCACTTACTTCATCGGAAAGAAGAGAAAAATAACGACCATTTGCAGCGGCTTTCACTACTTGACTTTTAAGTACTTGGCCAATTGCCAGAAAGATCTCTTGCCTACACCTCTCAGACCTATGGGTAAAGTACTTCATGTCCTGTAACCCATACCGAGTTAAAAATTCAATAAGTGGCAAGACCTTCATGTTGGAAATTTCTTGTTTGGCAGTGAAATAAAATGCTGCAAATGCTTACACCAAAACCTCATCAGCAACTTCAGCTTTCTTATCTATCTCCTTCTGTAACCATGATGCCCGCTGAAGAAGTTCTTTTCCTACTGATTGCTTGTGCTCTTCTGAGTTGCCATGCTCTAACACTGCGACCTTTCTGTATCGTGTACCTGGTGCAGAAGCATATTTCACATCTTTCCCGGTTTTGTTATGCTTTTTACAGAGACAACAGAACATACCCTTGCCCTCTTCTAAGGCCAACCACCATACACCACTTTTACAACAAAATGCAGCATCGTCATCAACCCATTCGTGTTTGAAGACATGATGCTTCAATGGTAACTGCCTGCTTTTTTCACTAGAGGATAGTGACTTGCAACCGTTTTTGGCACAAAGGACATGATTGTGTAATCCATGGTGAAGGTCACTCCCAAAAGCTTCGTCCAGGATTCGCAGGTGCTGCTGTTCAGGAATAGTACAGATTTTTGAACTGGCATCTATTGATCGTGGTCCCAAGGGCATTGGCTTCTCAATTAACAAAGGTGCATCTGAGGACAGTATTGCTGAAGGTGCCACTGTACCTGGTATTGGCTCATCAATCAGCGGGGGTGCAACTACTGGGGCGGGTATTGCTGATGGTTCTACTTCAGCTTCAATTTGTACACGTTGATGGTCATCATGGACTGTGTTGTTTTCTAAAAGATACATCACATATGAAGGGACTTCTAGCCCAATGTATAACTTTTCCCTTTAAATTTATAGATTGACTCTTGAGAAAACATCAAAAACATTTGATTCCAGTACTTTTATTCTGTCTTCAATGTTCTCTTTCCATAGTGCGCGGCCCATGTAAAGAAAAGCGTGTTTTTCTGACGATAACTTTGGGGTGGCCTACATGAAGAATCGTTTTAAAGTCAGCGGTCTCTCCGCTTCCGATCGCTGCAAATGTCTCTTCACAGTTTACAGTCTAAAATATCTAACGTTTTCCCTATTCCCTATTGTTGAAACGGTGAACAGTGAAAACAATGAAATCATTCCGTGTTAAATAGGAAAACTGACTGCTGCACTGGATAGAAGCCCAGCGTAATGCGAACATCAGTCCCCGTTTATTCATACAAACACAAACACTTAGGTAATGCAAAGGCAGTGAAGTAGAAAAAATGTAACAAGTTCCAAGTAAAGTTCTTTGATCAATAATAAAGATGATATCGTGTCTGCTGCCCGTCAGGAAAAACCCCCTTCACTAAGGAGGAAACCTGAACCCTCCCGAAAGCAGAGCCAGACACTTAACATGAACCTCGAGGGAGAGAGGTTGAACTAGAATACAGAATTATGAGTACATCATCCACCAACGGAAATAAATTCAAATGACACAAAAAGAAAAAAAAAAAAAAAAAAAAAAAAAGCATTGACAAACGAAACTCAGGTAGCGATGTCAGCTTAGAATGATCACCTCAGTAAAATCCCGCCCCTTTATACATGAGTCTCCGTGACAGCTGTCAATAAGCTGGAATCGTGAAAACAATAATTTGCTGCTATTCTTAGAACCGCAGCAAATAACAAGTTTTCCCTATTCCCTATTGTTGAAACGGTGAACAGTGAAAACAATGAAATCATTCCGTGTTAAATAGGAAAACTGACTGCTGCACTGGATAGAAATACAAAGAACGGGAGTGAAAATGTAACTAAAATCAAATTCCTAGAGATTTGGTAACTAGTAAGCGATTATCAAGAGAATCTTCTACATAACCGTCCTTGGCGGTCTCTGAACGCCATCTACCATGGCGTTTCCAGCATCTGTCTAAGACTTGTGCGTTGGCTGCTGTAGTAGCTCCGCCTGATCTGAATGAGTGCAGGCTTATGTTGGCCGTATTGGGCACAAATTCGCGCAACAGCTTAACTAGGGATTCCCTTGCACGGGTATAACTGAGAGGTTTTACTTTGTCTATAACTTTATATCTGGATCTAACTTTGACTATAGGTTTGAACAAAAAATCTGAAACCTTATATGTACTGATGCCTGTTAATTTCATGTACCTTTCTAGATTTGACACAGGACAGGTAACCTTGCCGGATCTACTGATCACCACTTCATTCCCCTTACGATATTGATCAGTCTTACTATGGGACACTTTGATGGTTAAATGAGTGTCGGTTATGCTAATGTCACCGATAGTAAGGTTTGCTAGTTCACTGAAACGGAAGAACCCCGCAAATAACAGTAAGGCCATAGAAATGTCCCTACGTATAGGCAATTCGTCGGAATGCTCATGTTTAATACAACACGCTGTGAGGGCCTCCTTTGAAATGGGAGATTTCTTCGAAGTGGGTTTGGCATTTTGACGCTTGGCCCCTTCCACCATATTTTTGACAAAGGTGCTACTCATAGGATTGGGAACCCCCGCAAAATCATGAGCCCATTTTAAAGCACAATAACTAGATTCAATCACAGAGGCTGATACCTGAGAGGTGGCCAAGTGGCTAAAAAACAGAGCTGCATCAACCACGGAGACAGGGAACACAACTAACTTGTTAGTATTAGCAAACTTAACCCAACGATTTAAAGAACTTGTATAATTAACTACTGTTCCACAGGCTTTGGATGAAAGGGCTGTTTGCTGCAACCCTTTAAATAGTTCAACAGAAGTAACTTCTCCATGATTGGATTTCAAACGGTCTTGAATTTCTTTCCATGGACCTTGGCTGAAAATATTCAGACCTGTAAGAAAGAAAATAGACTGTGTGTGATGTGATATAGCATTACATATTTGTGTAAAACTATAAGCAATTAACCAGTATTACAATGATGTTAAGATAGCGCTACCAATAGCTTAAAGCATATTAGTATATAATGTATCATCTCTCAACTTGGTGTGATGTCATCCATGGACTCCTAACTTCAATGCCACCCGTAAACAAGTAGTACCTTTCCTATGAAGAGAGGTAACATAAAATTGTATATTCTTTAATTGCCACCTGTGGGCAAGAGAAGGCCACCTGTGAGCAAGGAAGAGCCACCTGTGGGCTTATTGCTGTACGAGTACCCGCGGAAATACTATGTATATATATCAATATTAGCTTAACCTTTGGTACAGTGTTCACACAAACCTTTCACTGACAAACAAAACCCCCTATCACTGTGGCCTTTGCGCACAGACTGCCAATTAACATACAATGCTATAAGTTTAAACTCCAGCTTTTCACCGTGAAACAAAGAATTGTAAGACCTGCCCTTAGTCGTAGCAGCTAAATGGAATTCAGGTACTCCAACCCAGTCAATCACGCACTTAGAAAGATGGGTGCCATCTGGGCAAATGCAGGGCCAGAACGAAGCCCCTTTCCAAAGGGGTATTATGAGCACTCCCTTAGCTTTGCACAACTCAAAGTGACGCCATGCCCTGATTATTTGGCTCGGAGGGGGTACCACCCAATTGTTTTCTCCCTGCCAATTTTGAATAAAGGCATCAACGCCTTCAGACCCTGGGTTCCAGAAGCGGGAATTGAACCTAATGCATTTAGTGTTGTACCATGTGGCAAACCTATCAACTGTGAAAGGACCCCACAAGGTGTTAAGCCACTGAAAGATATCTGAATGTATGCCCCAATCATCGACATCGGTGAGTTTGCTGAGATAATCAGCAAGTTGGTTGTTATCCCGTGGGACCCAGACTGGGATGACTGAAACCCTGTGATTGTTGCACAAATTTACAATTTCTTCAGCCAATGTTTGGAGGTCAGGTTTAGTACTGCCTCTGTCGATTATGTGCGTCACATTTTGATTGTCAGTGTACCACTGTACTTTGTGTCCTGTGAGGATGTGTCCAACGGATGATAACATATAATAAACAGCTCTGAGCTCTCGCCAGGTGGAGCTCTTTCTTTTTTCATCAAGGGACCACTGTCCCTGGCATACTAAATTTTGCTTGTCGGAAATGACATAACCTCCATACCCAAGTTGGGAAGCGTCTGAATAAACAACAGAATCAAAGACTTGGGTTTTGTCAAAAAGGTCTCTACCATTCAGCTGACTCACATTATTGTGCCAAAACTGAAGCTCATTTATCACCCTTGGGGAGCAGGAAATGAAAGAATCCCAAGAGTCCCTAGTTTCTATGGTAAGGTACATTTGCCTAGTGTACAAATACACCGCGGAACCAATTGCTTTATGCATAGATATTATGCGACCCGTAACTTCAGCTAAGCGTCTGGCCGTAACCTTCTGGGGGTTTGCAAGAACAGATGAAATGGATTCCCTGAGATTGGACACCCTGGTGTCGGTTACATACAAGCGATTTTCAGACATATTAAGAATATAACCTAACCAAGTCTGAATAAGGGATGGGTTCCAAACACACTTGTCTACACTAAGAAGGAAGCCTAATTTGGCGAGATCTGCTCTTACTGCTATGGCATCCGTGGAGGCAGACTCCTTACAAGAATTGCCACCTAGGCCGTCATCCAAAAACATGCAAATTCTCCTGCCTGCACTTCTCCAATAATTAATTACAGGTTTCAACACCTTGGTGAATATGTAAGGTGCGGTAGACATACCGAATGGTAGTACGTTAAAAACAAAATAAGTTGGTTTGCCCTGATATGGCCATTGGAACCCAAGGTAGGTCCTATGGCTGTCAAAAATTTCAACATGATGATAAGCACTTTTGATGTCGAATGTATACAAGTAATATCCTTCCCCTAACAGTTGTTGAGCAGTACTGATGTCTTCGCATTTGAATTTGTACTTGAAAAGATGAGGGTTTACGTGTCTTAAGTCGAGCACAAGGCGTTTCTTCCCCTCGGCCCGCACGGACACAGTTAAAGGGTTCACTACCCATGGTGGACTGTGGACAATTGAAATACAATTGGCAGCTATAAGATCCTCTAGAGCCTTGGTGACAAAACAAGCATTATCTATGGCGGATTTGTTATTCGACAAAATGCATGACTCAGGAATAGTAAGCAGTGGTAATTTGTAACCCTCTGTAATAACACTCAGTACCGAGCTAGGGGACCCTATTTCCTCCCATGCTGAAAAATGAGATTTTAACCTCCCGCGAACACTTTCTTTTCCACATTCCAGCTCGGAAAAATCTCCCTTCGCGGGTGTTGTAAAAATACATGAATCTATGGGATCATCGAAAAACTCTGAAAATTCGGAATTCCCTGACACGGGTTCTGCATCATATAGATCATAAAAATTAGCACTTAACTTCTTTCCTTCTTGTACTCCGGCAACCGCCAACAGAGGACATTCATTCCGCCAATGACCTGGTTTACCGCAACTAAAGCATGTGCCCCGTTTTGGAGCCGTCCCACTTGAAAATGGAAATGAGCCTATGCCTCTTGTACCTCCCGTGGAAGAAGAAAAACGGGGAGAATAGTTTCCTGCGGATAGAGAGAAAGGGCTGGATGACGGCGATGAGTTTGCAATTGTGTTTCCCGGTGATCTAGGATTCCTGAACCAGGGGCGAGCCTTCGTGGCTTTGGCGGCGCGAGATTCGGCTATTTTCCGTTGAGCTTCTTTTTCTGCTTTCTTCATTTTCTTGGCGTCCTGATCATCGTCCGCGAGCTCGTCATCAAGGTATTCCCCGACAGTTTTCCAGCCGTAGTCAGATTTGTCTGCTATGAGAATTAGCTTTTGGCGCTGATCGATAAGTTCAATACCTTCGTTAAGCTTGGCGATGCATGCCTCGTTCTTTCCCGCCACAACGGCGTCCTTGGCCTCGTTCACCGCAGACTTCACTTGTTCGTTATGCTTATACTGTTGTTCGTGTCCTTTCTTCTTAAAATTGCGAGGTCCAGTGAGGCGTATTTTCTTTAGTTCGCTCATTTGCGTGTTTGAAGACTCCTCAAGCTGTCTCTTCATAGATTCCAACTTGTTGTCCATGATGGACGAGAGTTTTTCCAGCATTGTTGATTGTTGCCGTTCCAGTTCGGCTTGGATTGTAGGATCCATGTTCGGTGTAAAGCACCGAAGAGAAATGTGACTGCTGAGCTTCGAATCCAAAAAGATTAGGGCGATAAAAATCGAGAAAAGCTAAAAAAGCATTGACAAACGAAACTCAGGCAGCGATGTCAGCTTAGAATGATCACCTCAGTAAAATCCCGCCCCTTTATACATGAGTCTCCGTGACAGCTGTCAATAAGCTGGAATCGTGAAAACAATAATTCGCTGCTATTCTTAGAACCGCAGCAAATAACAATTTTAATCTAAACTTTAGAGTCCATGAAGGCTGCTATTTTTTAGCATCCTGTTAGCCAATTGACGGTAAAGTATTTTGAACACTTCAAGACGAAGAATTTTAGGAATAAAGGCAGCCTTTGTCGCTATGGTCAACAAGTAATTCCATTCGCGGAAGTCGCACTTTCCAGGAAACTATGACGGAAAACTAGTCATGTGGAAACTTCGAAAGGTTTACACAAAAAGCTTCTTATGGTAAGTTCTTACCTGCTTCGTCGCGTGTTTTCTTGCTTTCTCTGGATAAAAATGACAGCATGGACTGCTGTCGCTTCATCGTGAGCGGCGAGCAACAGATGAGAAATGACACAAATGCACGAGTCTGTGCACCTGCACGAAGGAATGTACAAAAGCCCGCGAAAAAAATCGCTAGTCCAGTGCTTCGTAGTACCAGTCAGCAATTAAATAAAGTCCTCAGACACAAAAGATGTGTATACTTTTTATTTTTCCATATTTTCATTCATTTACTTATGCGGAGCGGATCACAACTTGCGTATTTTTTTAAACAACTTATATAGTTTTAGTAAACCTTCAAGCGGTTGCAGGCGGTAAGAACTGTTGCTTCAGGCGGTAAATTTTACCGGTTACCGCCTGATAAGGAGAACACTGGTATTGCCTACGTTTACCATTGATATCCCAAAAATGGAATATTAAACTGGCTATATTCCAATGATTTTCCACGTTGGAATTTCACTTTTTTTCCTGTGTTTGATGGTTCTATCTGTGATCTATTAATGTGAGTGATTTTATAGACATTTGGTTGGTAACACTACTCCAGTCCTAAACATTGTTACATTTATCTTGATGTTGTATCATCTCTTACGGTGTTGTTTGCATCCTTGTTTGTTGGGATGGTAATTTGCTCAAATGTTTTCTTCATGTTTATGGGTGTTGTTTATGAGATGATTCAGCTGTATTCTTCATGTTTATGGGTGTTGTTTATGAGATGATTCAGCTGTATTCTCACCCCTCAGTCTCTATTCATGGCTCTAAGTTTAGTTTTGGCTTTGGGAGCCCTTGTCTTTTAAATGTAAATGCTTTTGGAAAGACTATTGTCCATCATGCCATCACAGACAACTGTGTGTCGAGTACCTCCTGCACAAGTCCTGTAAGTCTACCATGAAAGAATATTCCTTTTAACTTTCAGTGGCTGCTTACACTGTGACATCTCAGGGCTGGGATTGAAAAGTAATGAGATAATCTGCTCGTGGACATGGAAGTTCCTTAGAAGAGGATTGATTTCTCTAGATTTAAAGTCTGCATCCAGCTTTTTACTTTCTTTTCTTGGCTTGGGATTTGTCTATTCCAATAGAAGACACTTTGACGGCTTTTGTACATGGACCTTTTACTGGGTTTTCAGGGATGTCAATGACCTTGATGCTTGTCTAGAAGTGTAAACAATATTATGTTTAATTACAAAATAAGCATGGGACAATTTATTAACGGTCCATTACAAAATCGGCAACACAATAATGTTGTAGTGTAAGACAGACTTAACATCTATCAACTACCTAGTGCAATAACTATTAATGTTAAAGTAGTCACAAAATTACATGAAACTTTGCATAGTTGACTAGTAAAGCTCTTATCAGGTATTGACAATTTACAGTCCATTTTACTCTCTGTGGACTTCTAAACATAAATCACTGTATCATTTTCTTTGAAGACTTGAGTCAAGCTACTAAAAACCAGCCTTTAGCCAGCTTACTGCGGTGTCATTTATTTACATAAATCTCAAGTCTCAAGTCTCAAGCAAGATAAATCAGGGCTGTCATTAAAGGCCACAGGAAAGGAATTTTTCTTGGCTGCTATTAAGGCAACTCACAGCTAGTTTCATGAAAAGAGCATTAGATAAATGTTTCTGAGTGAGTTGTTTGTAATCTTGTATGATTTTAAGGGAATAAATCTTTGACCTTGAATAACAGAAGATAACAAGTTGGGTGTTTGCTGTACACCTTGGTCACTCTTGCAGAAAGAAACTAGTGTCAGTCTATCTGTAGAGTTTACTTTGAATCTTACAAATGCGCTATCATGTTTTGCAAGTTGCAAGTTGCGCCCTTCATTAGGTGCTATATCCTTACTTGCTATATCCAGAGTGAATCCATGTTGTCTCTCTCAGCTCGAATTTGTTACCCTCTGTATCAACGTTTCTGACCATGTACTTCAGTTCTAGAAGGAAGGACCAACAATGCAAAACAGAATGACCAGATCCTAATAGCGGATCTAATCAGCTATACATTAAAAAAACTGAACAGCAGAAAGAAGCAAGGCTGATTATACAGTCAGGAATATATCATATATTCACTATTCTAATATTTGAAAAGGCATGGCACATGAAAAACTTGAGGCCTGCCATTTTGCCACGCAAAGTAAAAACATACACATCACATGGCTTGTTGTGTCCAGGTAGTCTACAGTCACACTAGACACATGCAAACCAGTGGAGTCAACAGGACTGGTAAGCCAGTATTCACCTGTTGCTGAGCAACATTATCCTTACTAGCAACAACAGCAGCCTCTACAGAAGAGAAGACTAAGAAAAAAAGCAAGAACAACAATTACCAACAGATAATTATTACCTAAACTCTTACTGAAGTTAATCTTAAGGTTAAGCTAATATTTATTTATTTATTTATCTATCTATTCATTAATAATATTGTTATTTGTCACTATAAATGTGGATGTGAAAACTGATAAAAAAGGTGCAAGTAAACCTAAAAAAACAATTGACATGTATGAAATAACAAAAAAACAAAGTCAAGGAAGAGCCCTGAAATGGCTGTTTTGGCTATTCCACCAACAAGGCCTTGTAGAAAGAAAAATTTGATGTGCCCGGAAAGGGTTGTATTCAAATTAATAGAGCTTTTGTAGCAGTCCCAGAATTCTTGCCATTCCTCAATCCTACCATTAAAACGCTTCACTTTTAACTTTTGCAGCTTCACAGCTCCTTGTTTTGATTAGCTGAACTTTTGCTAGAGCTGGCAGTCTGTGGTTGTCCTTGCTGAGGACTCAAAGGTTTGGGCTTCAACAGTTCTGTCAGGGACGGAGTTGTAGCATTCATGTCTCCCTTTAAATCTCCTGTGGTTTTGACTTCATTTCGTCATTGATGACGTCAACTTCGATGAGATTGCTCAAGTTTTCTTTAGTTCTCGCAGATTTGCTCCTCTAGAAATGACTTTAACTGAGCAATTTAGTGGTTGCGTGTCTGTAGTACACTGTCCTCCTATAGCAAACTCTTTTGCTTCAAGTGAAATCTGGTTGATATATGTTTTATTTCTGCCGCTCGACCTTCATTTGGCTTTCACCGCCTCTACCATTTCTACTTAGATAACTCTTTCAGCAACAAAGTATCCAGCTGGAAGGACCAAGTGTTCGGAAATATTTCCTGGCACTGGTTTACAATCAGTGCTCTCTCAAAGTATGTTCAATGTTACACTCTCAATGTCTATTCCGTTCTAAACAAGAGCTCTTAATACATCAATGACTTAGACTTTGAAAACAGAGAAATCCAATAATGCTGCAGTTAATTCTTGGCTCTCTAAACCCTATTGAAATGCATAGCTCCAAATCTAGCTAAATTTGTTCTTTGTTTTATTTAAATCAGTGTGTGATCTACAATATCTATGCATTCTGTAAGTAAATGTCACACAGTGACACAAAATAATAATAAAATACAATTGACTATTATGTGACAATCATGAAGCTGAGATAAATTATTCAAAATGCAACAAGCAATGTCAGCTACTCAACCACATTTGTATCCATACACAGGGCATTTAGTTGAGCAATGTCTTTGTTAAAGGTACAGTCAGACATCTGCACAAAGGCCACCTTGAGGGCAGATGAAAGTGGCTGTTGTGGAGAGGTAGGGAGGGGGGGGGTTATAACAATTTTTTGGGGAGTACATGTTTATTGTGCTCAGCTTATGCTTACAATATGCCCAGGATTGTCCTTTTGACTTTGACCAGAAGGCAAATGACGTTTAACAGGCAGAAACATGTTGGGGCGAAGTGCCAAAGTGCCAAAGTCACAAGTTTGTATAGGGCTCCAGGAAAAAAATTGAGTACAGAGAGTGCGGGTGCTTGGCTCTGGCTTTTACTGCACTGAGAAGTGATACAGGTCAGTTGTGTATGAGTTGTGTATGAGTTGGTATACAAAAGGTTTCTTTGTGTTTATTGGAAGGCTCAGATGGATTTGAAGTAAACAGAGGATAATGCAAAAGTATTAACTATTATCCACAGCATTTTTATGTAAGGTACAGGGAAACTGTAATTCCTTAATTTATCAAGGCCATGCATTGTCAAATTGTTGACCAATGTTATATGAAGCCGATTAACTACTTGACTAATCTAGTTCCTACTCAACCTATTTATCTATTTTGATTGCTTCAGTGTAACTATATCGACAATCTTCTGTTTTAATCCTAAATTAAGACTATTTTTTGTTCAAAATTGGGTATTGCTGTACATTAATGAAAACGAGAACTGCTGTGCACAGCTGAGTCGATCCTCATACTATAGATTCACTTTTCTTTGTCTTTCCATCGGACGTCTGGTGCAAAATAAGCAAATTGTTAAAGTACTATGAATATCAACTCACCAAACGTTGCTTAGAGGGTTGCAAAAGTTTCAAAGTTTCTTCAAATAGCTGAGAAATGTCATGATTTTCATCATTGTTGAAGATGGTTGCATCATCATTATTCACAAGATTGTCACGTGCGATTCTTCTTAATGAAAGGTAACTGGCGACTTCATTCTAAAAGTGTCATAAGTTATTGCTTCTTAAAAAGAGCCTTTAAGTAAGGCACTATTTACAAAACTAAATAGGTCTTCATATGTTCAAGTAACTATTATTACTGTGAAAAGCCATTCTGCATGAGATTTAGAGTTACAGTTTGCACGTGAAAGTATTGGACTTTAACCCTTCCATGGTTCATTTGGAGGGAATTTGAATCACACAGTAATCCAGTAAGCAGGATTATTTCTCAAACGATTTTAGAAATCATCTTGGCTTTACAACATCTTGCAATAAATTATGCTTCATGCAACGTTATTTAAGGTTGATACCCTAACATTTATTAATTTACTTCCAAGAAAATTACCAAACTGCCGAAATATATTTCTACTCATATCATATTATTCCACTCGATGTAAACAATATCCAATGGTTTTGTCAGCTAGCTCCTTCCAATTTTATTCCCTAATGCTATTGTTTCTAC
>NC_133201.1:20456297-20463797 GCF_958299795.1 Porites lutea
GAGATTCCCTAAAGCGTATAATTTGCTACGTTAGCTGAATGCTTTACATCTCGAATGTTTAAAGGACGCGAACGAAACTCACCTTGCATGGCTTGATAGTGCATCATTTGATGGGTCGCTTCTTGGATCATAAAAAGGAAAAGTATTCGCTCTATGATTATCCATGTTGTTTTGAATGCCGCAGAAGTTTCACGCAGGAATGAATCAAAAATAGCAGGCGTGTTGTATTTCCGATTTGACAGCCCTGTCAAGTTAATAACCACAAACGACTCCTAATTGGCCGAAATTAATTACCAACTCGCTTAAGCTACCTGGTTTAGTGGCTTAAATTTAATGAGAATTCCATTGAAGTTTGCCGACTCGCTTAACTTTAAGCGGGTTGAAAAAACAACTGTTTTCACGGGACTTCCGCTTGTCACTCGCTGAGCGACCTGAAAAACCGCTCGTGAAAACACGGCCTATCCCCTATCCCAACTGGGCATGTACTGGGGATGCTGCTTGATGAGACACTAACATGTGGTACATCATTTATGTTTGAACTTGCCTCCACTTATTTCTGACTTAACTTCATTTAACACATGAGAAACGTACCCCATATAAATCAGTTAAGATACACTTTAAACATGAGTTTGGGCCTGTTTAAGTTACTTAATACTGAAAATAGTCAGTAGTTTTAAAGAACTCAATTGGGTTTCCTCTATAAAACACGCACCTTTCTGGTATTGATATTTGTTCTTTCCCCTTGGTGTCAGAATTACAGAGGTTAGGATGTCTTGAAAAAATAATTTTCTACTCCCAAAGTTAACTGATGAGCATTAATATTTCATTTAACAAACTAATACATGCTACACATCATAATGAAGGTTTTACATGGCAGTTACAATCAAAGTACCTCCTGTTACATTAACCAGCTGTGGTAGTCTCTGGTCACCTCCAGTCAGAACAAACTTTCTTTGTTCTTTGGGAATTAGTTTTCTCCAGTTCCAAATGGACAGTGGATTTAAAACCCCATTTCATGGTAAAGTAAAGTGTAGCTTGCATTTAACTGTGGATCGACTGACTGACACACAAGTATGTTCCCAGCAAAAAGAAAACGTAATCTTATTAATGTGGGAAATTGTTGCAGACTTCCTGTTAATCAGATGTTTTATATTAAGTCTATTTACATGCGTGAACTGCACATAGTATGATAGCGAAAGGGAAAGACTTAATGAAGACAAGAAAAACATTCAATAAAATTTAGTAATTGGCAGATAATTAAGATCTATTCAAAAAGTAATTAAGAAGGATGTATGTGTCGAAAGTCTACCTTGACTGAGAAAACTTCCCTAGATTTCCTCCATTCACTTACTCTTTCCACAAATTGTAGGCATAATTTGGCAGAAATGGGCGTTTTTGGGACTGGGATATCCATAAAGCTGGAAGATTAGTTATTACTTTTGTGATGGAGTAGTGCTTACCCAGTTTACATTTAGTCATGCAAACACTCCTAAGCATAATTGGGAAAACGTGTGAAATGTTGCACCTAAAACAACATTCAGTGCAGACCTTCCAACCCCCATCACATGCAAATCTGGAGGTTTTGAAAAAAAGTCCAGAAAAACGTGGAGATTGGGACCTCAAACCTGGAGATTTCCAAAATATGTATCAAATTAAACAAAAAAAAAAACCAGACAGGACAGCTGTTTTCCTTTTCTTCATGGTAGATGGCTGAGGTTCCCAAGACATATCAGAGTCATTTTGTGATTCTGTTTCGCTCTCGAGTTCTGGACAATGAGTAGCCATTTTGAAATTTGTGCATGTGTTCGAAGGCTAAGCTTTCCCAGAGACCTTAGCGCACCGATGTTTCACTGGAACTGACATTGTACCCAGGTTTTCTCACAAATAAGTTTGATTAATTCGGCTGTTATGACCACAGATTATGCGATATTCCTTTATACTTTGCGGAATATTTTGGTAATTTCAAGCTTTTCTGGTTCACCGTGATATTTAGAGGCAAAACTGTGAGACCGTGAGATGGAATCCTAAACCGTGAGTCTCACGGTCAAACCGTGAGAGTTGGAAGGTCTGTCAGTGTCGCATATATCATTTCACATTTTTCAAAGGAATAATTCGTTTAGAGTGTGTTCATAAATAATAACAATATGTTCTGCTTAAAGGTGTATCAACATCATATAGATGCACACAGTGCGACACTAGTAAGATAATTCTTGGATGATTGATTGTATATTTATAAGGAATGTGCTTGATGCAGGCATTAACCAAAGGTGCTAAGACATCAAAGTAATAACCAATATTCTAGAACACAGGATGATGTAGTTAAGCCTCTGACACTTCTATTCCTACATTGATGGTAAAAACCTCAAATTCTAACATCAAGTAGGTTTCTTTTTGTGGCTGAGGAATCCAGCATAGCCCTGGAGACTCTGTTCTCACCCATCTGATGGTTTACCCAGTAGAAGTACTTGTTCTGTGAGTCCATTGTTGTGTTCTTTTGATCCGAATGAATAACCACGTCACCACGTCAAACGTAATGACAAAGCCTGGATGTGTTGCCTTTTTTAATTTCATCTTTCTTCCTTTTAGCTGATGAAGAACAAGTGGAAATGAGTCATTGAGTAAAGTACAACAATTTGATTCTCTATGATTTGCTACCGTGCAGTACCGGTAACTGCCTTGAAAGATACGTTATAGTCACAAACCTAAACCTAAATTAATTACTATAGTAAGTGCATGACACTCACCCCTATGGTCAGTAGTTTCGCTGACCCAAAGAAGATGTATAAGCGCTATATAAATTCCATTATTATTATTATTATTATTAAGTCATCAACTCATAAGGCTTACAAAAAATAGCTTTCTCATACCTGACTGGATTTCATCATGACATTCTAAAGAACAGTGGCTGTGGGAAGCATGTGTTAACAAGACGGCATCTTGAGCAGTCTTCAAATCTGTTTTGATTTGAAATATGCTGTTTTGCCTGGACGATAGCCGCATCATGGTTCTCACCCAGCTCATCTAGTTTTCTCAGCATACTGAAATTTGTATTTGTCAGTTTCATCTTGTTTTGTCTGCTGATGGTTGCCTGTTGAGCAAGCAATTATGTACATAGGTTCAAAACTATATATCTATAGTGGTATGCTAAAACTAAAGAGGAGGAAAAATGTAGAGTTATCTACAGCAGAGACCATATGCATGCTGATATATTTAGGACTTAAAGGGTTCAAAAAGCAAAGGTGGATACAACTCTGGAAGTTGTAGAAGGTGACGTTTTAAAGAAATTATGCTGTTTCTGTTTATTACTTTTACTCAGCTACTACATTGCAAATTTTGCTGGGACGACAGACCGCATGAAGTGTTTCCAGTTGCTTCTGATATTGTGACTGCTGGTATTTAATGACAGTGTGTTAAACATAATCAAAGTTTTTGGAAACATCATGGGTGTAGATTCATCATGCAAGATTTTTCTCCAAATTATGTACTGTTAAGTTTTCTAAAACCTTGATTGACTTTGACTTAAGAAGTATGCCAAGCACTGAAGCAGTGGCCGGCTTGGGTCTGGTTGTGCGAAAGAGGCTAGCAAGGCCTCAAAGAGACCTTTATTTTGCCTAGTGTCTCAGTGGTTGAGTCAATCAATATGGTTTGCTTCGAGTTGTTACATGCTTAAGAGCCATCAGAGAAGAGATTTTACTCCAGCAAAAACAAAAGTTGATTATCTTCCCTCTGCCAAGGTCCTATACAGAGAAAGAAAAGAACTCATGTGAGAACGAGTGAATCTGCCGTCACGACTTAACAATTCTTAGGAGCTATCAGGGACACTTTTGTGTATGAAATGTTTACGATGCCAAATTCACGATCCTCTGTTCAAGAGTTTGAGCAGTGCCATAAAAGAAGCAAGTTTTGGAAAACCACTGTTAATTTATCTCAAAACCCTTTGACAAGTTGCAAAAATGGATCATGCACAAGGGTAAATGCAATGCTTGAATATTTGCATGCGCTTTCCCTGCCAGAACTTTTTTCCTTCTTACTTTCTTAGTCTGTGGCAGGTCCTCAGTTTTTTCAGGGCTTTGGTTACTGTTAGTCAGCAAATGTACAGTGATCATAAAAGGTACTCACTGCGATGGACTTGTTGTTTATTGATTTGCTGTTTCCATCAAGCAAGGGAACGATGCTGCCAAAACAGCATGCACTCTATCTTGATGGGCATAGTCTATGAGAGGAGTAAAAAGAAATTATATTGAAGTGTCTTTTTCTTTTTCTTTTAATTATCAAAATACCATAGTGTAAAGCAAGTGTTGTAGAATGCCCAGTCATATCTAGGAATTTAACAGGCTGAGTGGCATTTGAACCATACTTTGGTCTCACCACTTGCAAAGTGGTCACCTTGCATGGTGGGTAGCAGATAATTGCAATATTTCTCCCAAAACAAATATTTTAGAAGCGAGAAGCAAACTGGTAGAGCAAATAGTTCAATGATTTAAAAAACATATATAATTATATTATATCATGCCTCGTTTGTCTGACATAATGTATTTGTCTTTTTATGGAGCGGTATTGGTGTCAAAATTAAACCTTAAACACAAAATAATTTCTAATACAGGAACAAAAGAAATATAGTTTGGCAGCTAAAATTCAGCCGAGAAAATTGCATTTTGGTTTACATACGTGCATATTAAACTAATTGTAAATGTTTCACTTACTCTGCAATTTGTTCTGGAAATCACTTAACTGTTTTCACTTTTTTCACTGCTTCAACGCAGAACTGCTCTGTCTCACTCAGTTGCAAGCCTGCTGTCGCCAATGATCCAACTAATTGGTGGATCTGATTGACAGTCTGGAATTTTCTCACGTGTAAATTTCATACACAATGTGAACGACATGGGGAAACTCACTTTTCAAGACGAATCTACTTTTTTGATTCGTAAAGAGATGTTGTGGTCTTGGATCGTATGGACCTGTGTTAACTAAGTAAAAGGTTCAACAGGTCCAGTACCTGACTGAGGAGTGCCACAGTGATGGCATTGACGTCATCACCCACAGCCTGTTCAATTAGTCTGGTGGGGTGTTGCATAACTACTGTTGGGGAGTTGTCGAGCAGAGATGCTAACTGCTCAGGTGAGAAGGCTGTCTCTATTGCTCGGGTTATGACGATAGAAATGGTGGAGGTGATGGCTTCAACATCGACTACGGCCACACTTGGGGACTTAACCAAGTTCTTTCCAATTAACTAATTAAAGTGAACTCTTTTTTCTCACCGATAGTATTCACCATTTGAAGCAGGGTTCTTGCCTTAATTCTTTTCCGCTGAGTTGATTTGATGTTCTTTGCTGCGGGTCGTTTCTATTTACTGAGTACTGTTTGCTGTGTTTTGAAGCTAATTTTATTGCTGAGGCAATTTCGTTGGCCTTCTTGAGGGTAAAATCTTGCTCTGCTAGATGAATTGCTTCCTAACGCAATAAGCAAAGCTGATTCCAAGAGGATGATGTAACACAAATGGCAAGTGGACACATTATGAAGGAAGTTGCTTTCTGTTGCTAATTAACTTGCCACGAACATACACCCTGCACAAAAAGTGGCTGGTGCACACACAAATTTTCTCATTTTTTATACCATAGTCTAAATAGTTTCGAAGCATTTCTGGCAGAGTTTCGTTGTAATTACAATATTCGGAGAGCACACACATTGCAACTCCATCATCTTCTTTGCGATTATGGTTGTGAAATTTTGAAATGTCCGCTGTGACACTTGATCAAGGTGAATGTTGCTTTTCCAGAGTTTTGACAATCTTCTTGCAAGTTGTCTCGTTGGGTCTTGCTGTAGTGAATTTCTCATAAGAGCATATGTTTTACTCCTGCAAACACTGAGTAGAGTTGCTCGCTTTTCGCCCGCATCTTCGACATCATTCACTGAGAAATTTGTCTTAGTCGCTCAATTTTTTGGGTCCACCACTCCTCCAATTCTTTAAATTCACCTACCTTCCGGTAGCTTTCCATTCTGTTAGGAATCTACAGTCACCAAAATGTAATAATCAGCCATGAGTTGTTGCAAACACACTATTTTACTACAGACAATGCAACTGGTTTAAGTCATAAGTAACATGTGAAAAGGGTAAAGTCACACTTGACTGTCACAAACAAAACTATATCATTACAAAAAGTACAAGTAATTTTTCATGTATTTACATAATTTGAAACCTCTTGATACTTCTTTAGCGTTGCATTTCTTTAGTAAATGTAAACAGTGACTTTCTAACCAAAACATGCAGAAAAAAAGCATGATAACTGTAGGTTTCTTCAAGACTATTTCATCATTTTCCAACAAGATACAAACTTGGCTGCAGCGGAAGTCAAACAGAAATGAATAACAAGACAAGTGCTTGTTTGTTTACTTTTTACCAGTGACCGAAAATTTTGTTTTCGTTTCAACAGTACCGAGCCGAGCAGGGAAATTGGCTTCATCAAGGGCTAATTGGCTTCTTGTAATTCTGGGATAAATGTTATATTGGCTAAGCAAGTTATTCTGGCTAACGGAATAAGTGATCGATAAATTGCAATGGCCAAATGTATACACAAAGGGAAATGTTAAGGTATTAGTGTTAACTAAGTGATGGTTTATAGTCAATTGTGATCAAATTCCATGAAACAAATCTGTGCCTTTTTACAGATACATCTCGGGTTCTATATGATAACAAAATGATTTGTCTATCTTATATATAGATTACTGTAGTGATCAGGTGCAATTCATTTTGCTGAACACACAGGCCATTTCATTTTTGTAATCCTTTGCTGTTGAAAGTAATCTAGCGTTTTTGGCACGTCTAATGCTCCAAAAAAATTTTCCACAAAATACTTGTTAGAATCCTTTTTGATGTGCTCTTTCGTGTGTTCAGGTTTTCTAAAACGTCTTTTTGTGCCCTGACATCTTCATTCACAGCATTTTAAAACTTTGTCGCCATCTTGACACGGAGACGTACAGAAGGTTGCCATGGCAATTTTGTGAAATTACAAATTAACGCTGAAATTTCGCACCAAAATTAAGGAGTAATTTGTCACCTATGATAATAGGAGGTGTAATTAACTTGAACTTCTTTAACTTTGTTGGCAAAATGTACGTAGTTTGTGCCATGTTAAGAAATGCCTTAACTTGCTTATATAAAAATAGGTCCGCAATGCGTACATGTGTCTACTGCTGGGTAATTGAGTGATATGTATATGGTTATATAGGATTGCATTAGACTTCGTGAACGCAATTAGGATTTATCCGCCATAGAGTACAGGAGTGGAGGCTGGGGTATAATGTGACGCTCCAACAGTCTAGCAAAGAAATATGGCGAGAACTAACAAACGTGTTGAAGGTGATATAGAAAGGTAAGAAGGAGTAGAGGTTGGTCTGCTTTGGGGTGTGGTGGAAACTACTGCAGACATTTTTCTGGAAGTAGTGCTAACTATTATGAATTTGTTATTTTTAACATCACAGTGGTGACGATGAAATGAATTG
>NC_133201.1:20466297-20571297 GCF_958299795.1 Porites lutea
GCTCAGCAGTGTAAGTTGACACAGGATGTCAACAATGTTATCACAGCAACATAAACTCCAGGATAGAATTGAGGGTTGCCATGATCAAGAGTCTCAACCAAAGTCTTTGGCTTCACATTACCATCCATTCCACTCCACTTTTGTCTCCATCTTTTGACCTCGGATTTGAATTCGCCCTTACAGATGTCCATGTCACTGCCGAAGTAGCTGTAGGTATCATCCATGGCTCTTTCTGTTAGCTCAGTGAGCTTCCCTGGAGTATAGAATTAAAGAATTAATGTTGTTTTATGCTAATAGCATAGGAGCAGTGATCTCTTTGCCTTCAGTTGGGTAAACAACATATGTAGCTTTTAGGCCTGCAGCTTCGTTTCTCTGTTCTGTTCTCCGACTGTCACCCTTTCCTGCGGCCTTCCTATTACTTATATATATATACACAACTTATAAGGAATAAGAAACTGCGCTTGGAAGCTAGGGAGAGGTTTGACTAATTGCTCATCAAGCTTGTGATGAGGTGGTCTAATAAGGGAAGATACAGGCCCCTCTTCCATTATGAAGACACTGTGTTAGCCTTGACGTTGCTGCGATGCTCTTGCCTTCCAGATGTCCTGGGTATACATGGTTGGATTTTGTTACACGTTTATGGATTAATGAAGAGGTAATGGAAAAACAAACACACACGCCAGTGTAATTCGAAATTTAAAAATCAGTCCTATTTTATGATAACTTTGACAAATGCTATAAGGGAATAAAAACTGAAATATTTTTTTCCAGATTCCAGCTGTACACACGGGTGTATGTGCGTACATGGGACGCTATGTCCTTGGTATGGACAAGAAATTCATCTGACCGAAAGATTCCTATTTCGAACCTAGATTGTACTTAATGAACTGATGCAGTAATGGACAACATTTTTAAGAATTAGTCAACCACTGTAACTGGTACAGTCATCATTTATATAACAAAAACTTTAACACAAACAAAGTGTCTATGATGAAAACAAGTTAAAACAAGAAAACATTGTTTATCAGCCGGTTTTGAGATTATCGATAGCATTAGCTGATTCTGGTAGACAAACATTTGCATCATACTGTCGTGTCTTTTCTCTGCTTCATCGCACCTTTTTCTTCCTCTTTCATACTTCTTGCTCCCCAATTTGAGTTCGTTTCGAATCCATGTTTTGTTTTTTTGTTTTTCGCTTAGGAAAGAGATAGCCTTGCTGCTTGTTCTTTGACTCGTTTTGGGCGGGTCATTGCAATTTTCTTTTTTTTTCTTTGTTTGAGAAGTTTTTCCATGGCTTCTAATCGAATATCTTTCGCATTCTCTTGATCTTCCTTCAATATTTTTCCTTGTTGAGATCGCTCCTCTGCTATCTCCTCTCTTTCGGTCTTTGTAAAGGACATCAAGGTCACTCTGCTCGGGAGAGACCCCACCTGCCTTGATGTCTTCATTCATTTAAGTTTTTTTTTTTATATCGTGTTTCTACTTTTTTGTGAAAATTTAGGGCTGGCCAGCTAGGCCTCATTTTTTAGCCAATGGTATTTCCCTCGTCTGAGCGAAGTACAAATAAAAATTTATGAGAGATTGTTGCAAGCTCTGCTTTCCTCCTCCCCTCGCGGCTTTGCAGCTCGCTCTTGCTTTCTTGCGTGGCTTGCTTTGCTCGCCCAAATAGGAGAGCGTGCTCGCAGACTGTCTGTTGTCTCGCCACGGCCAAACAGACTGGAGTGGACTTATGCTGTAGTAACTGTTTTGGATGAACAATGAAAGACCTCCTGTAAAACATGGTATGGATAGTCCGTAGCAACAGTGGAAAGCAGGTGTCTTCTGTCATCTTCTGCTTTGTTCTTCTTTTGAAGTAAATGTTCTGGTGTTTTTTCCCCAGTAGGAGTTATTCTGGAGTTTTTCAAGGAATTGCCAATATAAATTATTTTGCCATTCTGTTCCTTTTTTCTTGTTTTTTTTTCTTTGACAGCAGACTCTTGATATTCTTTCACCAGTGACAGCAATGTTGGGCCCACTGAACCCACCAGAGAAACCAAACGTAGAGTGCCATTTTTTTGCTGTGTACTGTCTCTTGCAAAAGGTCACTCTGGTCACCAGGCACAGACAAGACATTTCATTTTGGTGTTTTGCACAATTTCGAGAATGTCTGCCCTCATTTCTCCTCTCCTTCTGTAAGCTTGATTCTTTCATTTAATCATCGGTATTATGGGCTTCTGTGTTCCTCTGTCAACCATGGTCCTTACAAAATGACTTTCTCCTTCTTCCGGACTTGAAATGGCAGTTTTTCCACCGGTAAGAGCAAAATCGTCATCAAACTGCCCCACTGGAGCAACCACTTCACAATTGTTGGGTCCTTCAGCTACAACATGATCACTGGCAGTAGTGGTACATATATCTTCGTTGCTATGTTACTGTCAGGCAATCTCCTGCATAGAACAAAAATGAGAAACTATCAGTGTAAATGCCGTACAGTAAACACCCACATGTAAGAACACATGATTTCGGGTTCAGGCTGATCTAGTTCATATTTCTTGGGTGCTTAGTGAGAAATCAGCCTAAAGATGTTCTTAATATGTTCTTAAACTTCGTTTCAGAAATGTTACACATAACATGTTAGTAGAGGTTTAGTTAGCATATTTTTATTATGAATAATTAAGTAAGCAAACAAAAATCCTAGACAAACAGGCAACTGTTATAGTTTTGTAATTGTCTAGCAGCAACTATAGTTACATTGCTTTCTTATTCTGTCACTCTGTCCCTTATTCTATAATAACTTGGTTAATTTATCAGACTGAACTGGTTCTAATATATATGGTGCTTTAGGGGCCAAATTTCAGTCTGATCTCAATCCATTTGTTCTTATATGCGGGTTTCTATGTCAGTTAACAGAGGATCGTCCATCCTCATTCAAACAAGTTTTTTTTTTTTTCAAGAATGCTGTCTGTTGAAATAAGCACAGAACCAACTGTTTACAGATGTTGGAAAACAATTAATGCTGAAAAGCAGTCAAGGAACTATGTATAAAGCACCCCTCGCATTTTCTACATTTTTTATTCATACCGCCGTCCAAAAAAAAAATGCATGAAACTTGGAATCGAGTACAGTATGTTGCCCAGTATCCGGGCACTTAAAACAAAAACTCAATTTTTGAGGGGCCCTTTTCAGTTATCAGTAAACGAAGTATTTCGAACAAAAGCTGAACATTTCGGCTTTAAGATGAAGGTTTTGTCGAGTTGAAAGCTTGCGAAACAGTCGCAGAAGACCCTGTTCTGTTCAGGTCAATAAACATTTCATGGCTAATATTTAGGCTGTTTACTGTGCAGTAAAATTAGTGCTGCTCGGAAAAGGGTAGGTAATATGTGATATTTTGAAAGAAACGGTTTATATTAAAAGTGAAGATACTTTAAGAAATCAGGTTCTCAGAACGGTTATTAATTCTTCTTGAAATTTGATTTGTTTGGAATAACGGATCCCAGAAACATTCACTAAGTATTGATGTCAGGTGCCTAGTATCCGGACAGTTTTGTCTTTGCTGTTCAGAATCAATGAATTAGCTGTGTACATTATCCGGATAAGATCTATTTCACATCTATAACTATAATTAAAGCTTAGGATATGCGATATAGTTGTAAAATATAATTCTAGTCAACTCCGTATGTGCATTTTCTTCACTCATTCGGAGGCAACTTGATTTCGTGTGCGCCGCTTGTTTCTCATGACTGCATAACCAAAATCATTGGAGTTGAACCTGGAATTCTCATACTTTCCCCAGTTGTGACTGCTAGAATGGGGTTGCAACGGTCGGAAAAATGTCACAACAGGATTGAGAGATGTGAAAGTAGGAGGAATTAGTGTAGGGTCTGTAGGGACTGAGCATGAAGAAATCAACACTGTGGGTCAGACTAAATGGAAGAGTGACCTTTGACCCTTGCATTGAGGTCCCTTCCCCAAGCTTTTTTTGAAAAATTTAAAATGAAGAAAAAAATTGTTTGTAGATTGGTTAATTGAGCTAGCAAACCACTGTCTTTCTTCATATTAAGGACTAAATAGACTTTCTCTGGGCCAAATTTCAGAGCTGTTGCGACTAACAAAGGAAATTTATTGCAATGCTAAACTGAAGTGTCCGGATACTGGGCAACATCCTGTATGAAGATAATAATCATATACATGATCACCTTTGGTGTTGAGAACTGACAGCCATGTGTGACCGATGTTAAAGACTGTGTTACAAAACTCGATGACTGCGTGACAGATCTTGAGGGCTGTGTTTAAGAGACTTGTGTCTGCTTTTTGAGTGATAGAGATTGTTTGACAGAAACTGATGTTTGCATGATACTTGCTGAGGACTTTGTCGTTTCAGAGGTTTTTGTGCGTACAAAAAACTGTGCATGATTCTTCCTAAGCCCTTGGGGACCACCTGTGAAAGCGACTCATCCTTGTTGTTTTCATCTCTCACATTTAACGCTACTTGATAAACTGCTTCTCTGGTGAGTGTCTCACTTAGTGCTTGTTTATGTTTTAGCTTAGCGTGGGTGTTCTCTTGTTCTTTTGTCGTATCAGCAAATATTATCTTTTGCTCTAGAGGAGCTCTTTGCTTACGCTTGACGATGAAGAGATCTGAGTTCCTTGAGACAAGTCTGATTTTGTTTCGTCCTTTACTTCCAAAAATTTGAGGCAACCAAGCGCGACAGTGCCAACTCTCTACTCAGGAGCTTTGGAGCTTGTATTACTCACAAATATCCAGGGCTAGATCACAAGATGAGGCTAAATGACCTGTTACCTTGAAGGTGCCATTACCCACTTAATGTCTTAGTAGTTCTATAAAGAGCCTAAAGTGTGTGATATTTATTTTCTCTAATTTTCCCAGCGGCTTCTTTGCACTTGTCACATCTCCACTTTTTGTTGGAAGTTGGAATGAAATGCCCATGCTGGTATGGTAACACGTGTAGGATGATACCACTCTGCATTTTAAGCACTCAACATATTTGTTCTGATCATTTGGTAGTCTGCAAGTGCAGTAAATTGCAATTTGTGTCTTGTTGGCAACAAAGTGTAGAGGCTCTCTTCACTTAGTTTTGGCTTATCGCCCTGCTTTCAAGGCAACTAATGTAGTGGCTGCGCAAAGTATTTTTGACATACCTTTTGTTCACTGGGTCAAGGCCATGGCACAAATCTGCTGCAAATGCTAGTGCAAAAAAGGCTGCAGTTTTTCATTCCTGTTTGTTTTTAAACTTTTTCATTCACAAAGGTTACTTTATGCTCTGGAAACATTAACATCCGTCAAGCATGCTCTTTTGCAGTAATGCTCGGAGTTGGTAAGCCAAGCAGGCTTACACAGGATGTTTTCTTTGCCTATGATGGATAGAGAAATACCCATACCCATTCCATCTAACTGAGGTTTGGTTGTCAGGGCAGCTCACACACTTGACCCAACTTTAGAGACTTCGCATTTCCTAATGAACTCTGTGAATGCAACCTTGCTATGCTGCTTTCAAAGTTTTGTTCTTTCTTATTTCTTCATGGAGGTCGTCTTGTGTTTTTTGCTGTTTGTGGTGTTATAATAACTGAGCTTCTTGCGGGCGCTTTTGTGCACCCGAGCAGAGCCCCACAGCTAAGAAAATTTGGTAATTTATCCATCCAAGAAAATTGGGTAGTGACGTCAGAGTACGACCTTCTGTCTGCTCCGACTCTGGGGGACGCTGAAGGGTGTCGGGAGTCATCCCGTCGGGGGAGGAGTATGTCATAACGGTGGTGCTGACTTCAGGCTTATTCTATTTCTATGCACTGTTTCCTGAGGTGTCTTAACTAGATACGAATGATCTGCATACTTTTTCACACATATGCCACTCTTCCGGGTCTGATTACGTTCAAGAGGTGCAATCCTTTCTTCCTGTCCGACTTCAATTTCCGGGAGTACCTTGGCTGTGTGATCATGTTACTATTTGGCCTTCTGCTTGTTTTCTTTGATCTTTTCTGTACCATCTTTGAGAGCTTTCTTGATTATGGTCTGGGCAACTTTAACCGCTGATTCTGCCTTTCTGTTTGATTTAGAGTAATGTGGTGAGGAGGTTACATGCTTAAACTCCCAGGTGGAGGTGAACTGTGTGAACTCTTGATTAACTGTGGACCATTATCCTGGGACCACTGTAATTGGCTCACTGCTGTTGTGGCACCCCTGCCTATTAAGCATTTATTTATTATTCATTGTTCAGTAACAGGGGAAGCTAATAAAATAAAGTAAAAATAGGCAGCCTAAGACTGCATGTGTCTACTGCAGTACTGGTATAGAAATGTAATATAAAAGAATTGAAGAAAAGAAAATAAGACTGAAATGAAAACGAAGAGGGAGGAGTGGAAATAGAATAGGGATAAAAAGAAAACTTTGTAAAAATCTTTGCACAGAATACTGGTGAGAAGGGATTAAGCTGGTACCTTTTACCACAAACATTTTGTGTGAAGAGAACTGTAAGTTTATTCTAACATAAACAATATATTATATAATCTTACAACATGAACCACAACTTTTGTACTGAAAGCAATGCAGCAAAGTTCTATACGTAAAGTACTGAAAGCAAAGTTCTAATCTAAGACAGGCATAAAATGCAACAGAAACTATTAATCTATAGTGAACTTATGAATGGCAAGTATTTGGACAAAAACACTCGACACGCTCAATTAGATGTCTTTGTTCAACAAATACAGGACTTATTATGGCCTTATTCGTAGCTTCCAAAATGAGGTAGTTCGTTGTCTCCCAAAAGAAGTGAGTGCTAGGAACAATACTGGATTTCTTTGCCTCGCAAAGGCAATTATAAATTTCTACCTGAAAGGAATTTTCGCTCTCCCGAAAGAGACTATTCGCTCCCCGAAGGGAATTTTCGATCTCTCGAAAGAGATTTTTAGCTCCCCGAAGGGAATTTTCGATCTCTCGAAAGAGATTATTAGCTCCCCGTAGGGAATTTGACCCTTGAAAAGGGTTACACATGTTCCAGTGATGACCAAACGGACATTGAACGCGTTGAACTGCAGAGGAAACTGAATGTGCATGGACATTGGCATCAAAATCCTTTGACTGAATGATTCTTTTGCTGGCATAAAATCGACCCAAACTGTAAGAAAACCTGACAAACTCTTTAGAAATAAATACTTTACAAATGCATAGAAAGCTGTGCTCGGTTATTGATGCGAAATAGGACGAAAACATTGTAGAAAATACAATTAGACTCACCTTCAACAGGAATAAAATTTACCAAATCTCAAAAAGCACATGGTAAAGACGTAGGGTTAATGTCGCAATTGATATAACGCCGTCCAGCACACATGGCTGCCGAAGTATCGTCGAACCATCTCGAAAGGACCCCGTAATCCGTCTCCTAAACGACAGTAACTGACCAATTGATGATCATACCTCGGCTTCCGGAAATGCAATCACTTAGATCCCTGTCAGCCTCGGATTAGCGTTGGCTTTCGATCGGATTCCACTTGGGATTCCTGTGGCATTTACACTCTTTCACTCTTTCACTCAACCCGATGACATAGTGTCTACGCTTCTCTAGAAGCCGTAGACACAAAAATAAAAATAAAAAAATTGTCGGTCATTAAACAGTTGGTAATGCTGTGTGAGCTAAACTGCTCTATGAAGAACTGGATTACGGTTTCTAAAGTACTGTCTGGTAGCTCGCTAACTTCTATGAAGTCTGTATAGCAGTCTACAAAGGCAATGTAGTTCTTGCTGTAAAGTGTGAACAGATCAGTGGCTACTCTGCTCCATGGTCTCTCAGGGGTGTCATGTGTCTGTAGGGGTTGACTTTTAACAACAACAACAATACCTTTATTCACCTTGTACTTAATTAATTACATACTCACGTGAAAGAGAAAAATATATATATTTATTTGTACTTAATAAGGCCTGAAGCTGAAATAATCCTAAGATTTTCTAGCCAGTTCTCCAGAATTTAAAGTTTTAGAGAATTGAGATAGAATTTATTTCCAAAGAAGCAGTTTTAAAATACAATGTATTAAGAAAGAAAGAGTATGTGCTTAAGTTATGTTAGCTATGTTGTTCTGACAGCAAATAAGGTTTCAATTGTTTTTGGAATTGGTATGTGTTTAGTTCTTTAAGAGTTATGGGAATTTTGTCCCAGATGGTACATGCAGCATATCTGATTGTTTGTTTCCCCGTATTAGTTCGCACTTTTTTTACATAAAGATTCTGTTTCGATGCATATCTGGTATTGTATTTGTGGACATTACTGGCATATTGAAAATAGCTTTAGAACAGCTTTGGCAGGAGGCCTTTATGCCAGAGGTACGTGAATTTTAGAATCTGAAATCGATAAACATTATGTACCGTAAGAACGTCTAATAAATTTAGTAGGGGAAGTGCACTTTCTGTGTGTTCACCATACGTGGTGGCAAAGAAAATAAGCCTAGCAGAATGGTTTTGTGCTGGGAATTCTGGTCAGATCTCACAATTACTGGCCATTTGCTTGACTTAACCACTCATGCCGGGCCAGAACATACAGTTTCTAGCTTTCTTAGACATGACTCAATTCCTAAATGGCTTGAATGGATTTTGCCCAGGATCTCTTCTTGCACGAGCTTGGGAATGAGCACCTTGTGACTCCTAAAAAGCACTCCATTGTGTACTGTAATCTCGTCTCGATAGCGCCAGTACACTCTGATGGGGAGAGGCACTTGTTCTTTGTCTTCTGGCCACTCAGTAATAACAGTTGGCTTCAGTGTGTGAATTTCATAAAAGAAGCTTCTTCCCGACAATGCTTGTATCTTACCACTTAAGAAAAGGGTCGCGTCTAGTACCGTTCTGACACCATATTTCACATATTTCATATTTTTTTGTTGTTGCACAACAACAACTAGCCATTGACAAGACTAACTTTGAGCAGCCAAACTGCTCTTCTTTTTATTACCAAATAAGGAAATCTGTCAATCACAAGTTAAGCGAAAAATGGTAACTCATAACAGTACTTGGGAGTGTTGGTGATGGGTAAGATCAAGGAAGGGGAAATGAAAGACTAGTTTACCAGAGAGTACAAGAGGAGATTGAAACTCTATTAGGATCGAAATTGAATGACAAGAATAAGACATTAGTGATTAACACTTGGTTGGGCAGTGGCAGTCCTGAGGTATGGAGCAGGCATTATAGGGAGGTCAAAGAAAGAGGTTAGGTCACTGGACAGGGCCATGCGGAAAATGATGACAATGAATGGTGCACTACACCCAAAAGGAGATGTGGATAGATTGTAAGGTCCGAGAGTGAAAGGTGGGCGTGCACTGATTAGCTGTGAGCGTTGTATCTGGAGTGAGGAAAACAATTCGGGGTAGTAGCTTAAGAATGCAACAGAGGAATTGTTAATAGCTGCAAAAACTGTTGGTGTCATTGGAACTGAAGAAACTGTTAGAAAAATTTGAAAAAATCGAAAATACCAGGATTTGAAATAAGAGATTAGAAGAATGTGGGGTATAAGAAAATGTGGATGTAGTTCCGGTTGTCTAGGGGCCCTTGAAAGTGTTACCAAGAAACTTGAAAAATGGAGTGAAAAACTGGTGATTAGAATTGGACAGCTTCAAAAAACTTCCCTATTGGGAAAGGCCAGAATTTTAAGGACGGTGCTTAGCTTCTAAATACCAGGTGAGTGTACCCAGGGAACCCTTGGTTATTTATGACTCCCTCCCTTGGGATGTAATTTTTTTTCCCGCAACGTCTTGTTGGAGTTTATGTCTCTTTTAGCTCTGTTTACAACATATCGTATTAAATCTTCCACTTCCTTCTTTGTTGGAGACGCCATTCTGTACTTTTTATTTATTATTCACTATTGTATGTAACTTTACAATCTTTTAAAATTATTTAAGAGGCATTTAGATCATTCACATATCAGCTTTTTGCTTAAACTCAATCTGTTTCTTTAATGTTGCCGAGACTCTTAATGACTTACATGACTTCAGCAGAGTTAGTGATATACCTTGTTTGTACATTTACCTAACAACCAACCCTGTGAAGGGAAAGGGTACATGTGTGTGCATAAAAAATAATTTCAATACAAACGTTCTTTACCTTTAGTTATTTTTCTGTTGCTGGCGGCAATGTTGCACATACCACAAGATGATTTGCTACGACTGGTTTTAGAGTAAAAATCAGTGTTGAAACAATGTAAGAATTTGAAGCAGTGTCGCGAAAATGTTGCAATGATGTATTGTGATAAAATAGTGTGATTCATCCCTAGTAACATTGTTATGGTTAAAACGAGTAGGTTGCCTTTAAAAAAAGAAAAATGGTACTGAGGTGGCTCCAAAAGTAACAATCAACCTGTTTTGGAGATGGTCAGACATGAAATAGTAAGCAAACGGCAACAGATTGAAAAAGAATAATTACCTTTAATTTTTATTATTGTTTAGTTCAATAGTAACAGCTATGACAGTATCATTTTCACCAACAATTTTATAAAAGGGAAATTAAGGGTCTAACATACCAAGTTTTCAGGGTTAATTATGGTTCAGTACAATACACTACTATTACAGCTTTTAGTTTATTGACAGGCCAACCATTAGTATGAGTTGATAAACCACAATACTTGGGGGAACCAGTATCAGGGTCGGTAGCAATGACTTTGACAGCTTGTTCAGGGGTCTTGATTTTATGATGCCCTGGCTCGTTCTTCAAGCCCATCCCTTTCTGGATGCCATACATAACTCTATCTATTGTTCCAAGGGAGCCTGCCACCCTCTGTGCAGATCTCTGCATGATGTGTCCTAACAGTGATTCCAGAACCGTCTTTAACGTAAAGTGGAGATGTTCCATTTGCAGGTAAATCTAACAAGCCTTTCAGCATAGCCCTCTGTGATAGCATTATTAGGATTTAGGAAATAAGTCCAAATTGCAATCTATTGGAATGGCAATTGTAGATGTTATCTTCTTTGCTATCTTCCTGTGGACTCTCTTACTGGGTGGTTGTTGTGTCTTCAAATCATTTTTAACTCATGGATACCTATAGCCCACTAGTAGAAAATCGCCCCAGCTTTGAAAACCATAACAATGGCGGCTAAATCGCGTGTTGCTGGCTAAAGTTGTTTTTTCTCGATATATATGACCAACTAGTTGGAGTTTAATAGAACAAATTATTCCTCCACCACTCATACCTGTGAGTCAATAGCCCACTTAGCTTTCGGTCTCATGGGCTATTGACTCGGAGCCCATTCTGTATGGAGGAATTAATTTTTAATTACCACGTTGTTTCTCATATACAACCGGAGTACACAGAGTAACCAAAGCTTTCAATTGGATCTATTGTGGCCTATGTTAAAACTTTGTTTTGGTGGCAAGTTCGTGGATATAAATTTTTTCTTTCATAATCGACCTCATTTCCCCTTGGTGTGCTAGTTCTCTTTTTTCTTCCCTTCTCTTGATCTATTCTCTCGATAGCCGTCTGATTGAATAAACATTGTGGTAGTGTTGTTAATACTTTATTGACAGTTGAGTAAACATGAGAAAGGACTGTTTTCACTGATTAATCAAATTGTAAAGAAGATAGAAAGTAGTACCCATTAAAACTTAAATTTCTAGCTTTTTGTGGTAGTAGATCCAAAAATATATGTATATATATATATATATATATATGTCCATACAAAGTTCTACTGTGGATGTTTCCACACACATTTGTTTCATCAGATAAATTGTTTATATTGTCACTGAAGGTGAACAGTCATTAAAATGGAAAGTTTCTTCGATTGAATCAAAAACATGAACTGGAATGAACTTATTAATAAACAATGTGACAATTTCTAAAAGGAAAGTTTATGTATGTAAATATGTCAAAAATTTGTAATGAAGAAATTTTGTTGTAATTCAAGACACCTTGTAACTGATAAAAAGAATTATGTATTTTTAAAATCATTCATTAAAAAGTATGACACAAAAATGGCATCCACTGGTAGTATATATGCTTCTGTTGTCACCAATCATTGACGCTTTCTTTTCTTGTTTGGGCTTGGCTGATTGTTTTGACAACGTATATAATCATTGTGATGCTCGTTGCTGGAATCAGGAAAGATAAAATATATTAATTTAGCATAATTTGATTAATTATTGGTTTTTTTTATTAGCAAAACTTGGATATATGAATAATATTGTTTCTATATGATCAACTGGTGAAAGTGAGGAAACTAAAGATGGAAATATCAGAAAATCAGAACTGCTAATGTAAAATAAGCAAGTCGTATAAAAATCCATGCAATTTATAATAGGAACTAGGTTAAGCTACAGTGGGATTTGTAAGGATGGAAATGACAGGTGTCATCACCCTGGAAGCTGGGCATGACATACTCAGGTCAATCGCCTACAACAAAGGAGGATAAAATTCTAACAGAAACAGATTGTGATTGTAAATTGTTCCATTGTGGAAGGAAATAAAATTATTTATTGGGTTATCTCCATGGTTATTGGGTTTTTCTCTTGGAATTGATTTTGTTTGTTGGATAGTGTTATTAAGTTGAGAGTGTGAAAAAACGTGTTTGTGATTTCTATCTGCCGACCCTATTAGGCTATAATGTAGGGAGCAGTAATCTGAGTATGTATGAGGACATTTATTGTTTTACAAACCTCATTTCATTCTTGGCATCATATGCTGTTCTGTACAGTCTGAGATCCAATCCAACTTTGGCCAGCTTTTGGATAAATCCCTGTAAATCTTCTGGTTCTACAGGAATGGGACTTTTCTTGAAAAAGTGCACCTGATAAAAATTTTAATTTTTTATATTTTAGTTATATTATGTTTGGTAAATTGATGCTAAGTATAAGGATGTAGACTTAATCAAGGGCTTTTGGCAAAGGATAGAGACCAACATTTTTTGCTGATTGATAAAGCTTTTAAGCGCTAAAATAAATATTGTAAATGAGAGCAAATTTTGTAACATTAGGTAGGAAAGGTACCACTTAAAACAGTCACCCAGCGTGAATAAATTCTGTGTTAATAAAAACGGGAATACTTACTGAACAATTATTGCCTGGAATAATGAATGTTTCAACTTGCCCAGGTCCTGCAGAAGTTAAGTCAGCCAACACCTTCAAAAATGAAAAGTGAGAAATGGTATTAGCAAACTCTGTGTATGTGTGTGGGGCGGAAGGGAGACGAAAATTCACGCAAAGCTGAAAATCAGAAAAATAAGAGTTTATGTAGTTTGTTATGCTGTGAAGTGGACAACATTAGTTTTTCACTGTATTGCATTGTCCCATTTGTGGATGAAGTTACGTGCATTTCAGGTTGTTACCATTTCTGTTATGTGCTGCTATTGTCTATTGTTGAGTTGATGTTTGAAGGCCTAGTTGTATATGAACCTGGAATGATCTGATATCAATTTGTTTTTTTTTTGTTATTGTTAGAATTGTTATATTATTAGACATCATCTTACCTTTTTCTCCAGTTCCTTCCCTACATATGCCAGTACTGCTTTGCGAAATACACCTCGGCTATTGAGGATTGTCAAACTTGTGATTGGGCCATGTGACAAAAGAATTGTCTTATAATGCTTGCCAAAATCCTTTATGTTAAAATCTGTATCGGTGTTGGGCCCACCATGTTCTGGTTGTTCATCATCATTTGCCGACTCTTGCTGCCCATGCAGTACATACATCTTCTCATTAAGTACACCTAGAAGAAAAGGTCCAAACACACAGTACGCTAGATATTCTTATAGCTTAGTAGTAAGTTAACAACTTACCGGTAAATGTTATCATAGGAGACTGTTGTCAGCTTTATAATATTATTACAAAATGTAATGCATGTAAATTGAATGAAGGCAATTTATGATTTAATTAAAATTGTGAAATTGATAGTACAATACTATATTACACAATTATAATTATGGACTAATTTTATTGTCATGCTTTGTTCACTTGGTGCACTGCAGTATTAGATTCTGCTTTATGACAAGATGCAAGTAAGGTAATAGGATTAATATTCCTTTGGCTTTCTATTCTGTTGCGTTGCATTGTTTCAAGAAGTGTAATATGTCTATATTCTTTCTAATACAAGAAAACTAACTGGGAAAACTCACATAACTGGGACAGGCATGTGTCAACAATGCTGTGTGCAATGTTGACTGCTGTTGGTCCTACTGAGGTAATCTGCTGACGGTGGATGATGTGTTCGCTGTCATCATCATCAGTTTCATCCGTGCCATTGATGTCTTGTTCAGCATCATTGTTGATATCACTGTCACTATCTGCAGCACTTTTGTCTGTGGCATCAATGTTTTGTGCAACATCGTTGTTGATGTCATCATCTAAGTCGTCGGTTTGGTCAGTTGTTTCAGGGATATGATCACCATTTCTTTCCTCGTCATTCCATAATGATAGAAGCAGTTGTATTGGAACCGACAGGCGTAAAACATGTGATTTCCCTCTAGAATACAACTTTATAAATAAGATAATTTGGTACAATTAAATGTCCATTCAAATAAAAGAAAAAAGTAAGGTCCAGCAATTAATCAATCAGGGGTAATAAATTGCAGTTGTGGCTTTTCTTAAGTTCAAGCCTTTGTAATAATTACCGAGGTTGGTATTGAGAGTAACTGGCAGTTGGGAAACATCATCAAATGGTTTTTGTAAAGAAGTGTGATCTCTTGTTTGTTGACCTTTTTGCATAAAGTTAATTACAGAGTAATAGTAGGTAATATGCATTTTGGAGAAATTTATAGGGCAGTAACAAGAGCTTGGTTTTTGCGCTTGTGTTGGTTTATGGTTTATAGAACGAGAAATATCACAGTTGGAGTGCGCCTTTCTTGGTTTTTGCGCTTGTGTTGGTTTATGGTTTATAGAACGAGCAGTATTACAGTTGGAGTGCGCCTTTCTTGGTTTTTGTGCTTGTGTTGGTTTATGGTTTATAGAACGAGGAGTATTACAGTTGGAGTGCACCTTTCTTGGTTTTTACGCTTGTGTTGGTTTATGGTTTATAGAACGAGGAGTATTACATTTGGAGTGCGCTTTTCTTGGTTTTTGTGCTTGTGTTGGTTTATGGTTTATAGAACGAGAAATATCACAGTTGGAGTGCGCCTTTCTTGGTTTTTGCGCTTGTGTTGGTTTATGGTTTATAGAACGAGCAGTATTACAGTTGGAGTGCGCCTTTCTTGGTTTTTGTGCTTGTGTTGGTTTATGGTTTATAGAACGAGGAGTATTACAGTTGGAGTGCACCTTTCTTGGTTTTTACGCTTGTGTTGGTTTATGGTTTATAGAACGAGGAGTATTACAGTTGGAGTGCACCTTTCTTGGTTTTTACGCTTGTGTTGGTTTATGGTTTATAGAACGAGGAGTATTACATTTGGAGTGCGCTTTTCTTGGTTTTTGTGCTTGTGTTGGTTTATGGTTTATAGAACGAGGAGTATTACAGTTGGAGTGCGCTTTTCTTGGTTTTTGTGCTTGTGTTGGTTTATGGTTTATAGAACGAGGAATATTACATTTGGAGTGCGCCTTTCTTGGTTTTTGCGCTTGTGTTGGTTTATGGTTTATAGAACGACGAATATTACAGTTGGAGTGCGCTTTTCTTGGTTTTTGTGCTTGTGTTGGTTTATGGTTTATAGAACGAGGAGTATTACATTTGGAGTGCGCTTTTCTTGGTTTTTGCGCTTGTGTTTGTTTATGGTTTATAGACAAGGAATATTACAGTTGGAGTGCGCCTTTCTTGCCATGTGGATCATACGGATCGAACGAACCATAACGCACTGTGCCCTGATGTAATTATGAGATGCACACTCCGTATGTCTACGGATTGAACAAACCATAACGCATTGTGTCCTCATGTAATAATAAGATGCCCGCTCCGTATGTGCTCAGCATACAGACTGTGAGTTATAGTGACGGTTTGTGCAGAACGTATGGTCTGTTAACTGCTCTCAACGGTCCGTAACAGTGCGGCAGTATTGGACATGACTGCTGCCTTTAACCAGAGCTCAACATTTTTAATGTACTCAATCTGTGAGCTGCAGTGCAAGCTTGTGGTACAAACAGTTAAAAGAGATCAAGTATGGGTTTACCTCCTTTAAATGAGCATGTACCCCACCATGCACACTAGTCATCACTGTCACGCTGTCAGAAACCAAAGAGCTGCAATTCTTAATTTCAAGACCAACCTTGGTTAGCTGGGTAGTAGGGACTGAGAAAATGGTTTCTGCATTGGCTGATGTTGAGTTTTTCAAAGTATCTTCGATGAATGAAAAACTTGTCGCTGTGTTCCTTGATTGGCTATTAGAACAATAAATGTGATAAGCATTTCTTGTGTGGATACATCAGTGACTTCATCCATTTAAAGGCCAAAGCACTGTGCCCTTTTCACCTTTTCGTTCGCCTTTTTCTTCTTGAGTTGAGCCCATTGTCCCAAAATTTACCCTCATGGAGCCCAGTGCTGTATACTAAAAATGCTTCATGAAGACCAGAAAAATGCTTGATGAAGACCAACTAAACTCAGCAGGTTAATGGAAACTTCCTATTTGAAAAGGCTTCTTTAACAATCTAGTATGTAGCTATGAAGGCTTTAAACAAGACCTTGTTTTTAACTGCTTTCCTCTCTTCTACATGTTTAAACAGGCGCCCTTGATGGCATTTCAGCCTATATAGCATCTTTGTTCTGCTGAGTTGATAAATGGTCTTGGCGGGCTGATTTCCAGTATACACTGAGTGTTTTATGAAAAGCTTTTAACTTATTCTTTTGATTCTCTGGTTTACGCTTTTTGCACCAAAACGAAAACATCCCTTCATGGTAGACTAACCAGTGAGACCAGTTTTGTCGCAAAGATTTAGCAACTTGCCAAATACCCACCTTTGGACGAGTCTGTCGCAGCTAGCCTTGAGTCACTTTTGTTCCTGCATTGTCTGGTCTTGGCAATGTTTTTAAGTGGGCTTGCAGAAATTTTGTACTACTGCCTCTTCTGGAAATGCAAACAGCGTTTCAATTTCCTTTTTAATTTTTCTATGTCATCAGATAAGGGGAAACTCGGCTAAAAAAGCTAAAATGAACATTTTACAAACTAAAATATCTGGCTCTTAAGAACTTTCTTAAGTCCAGATAAACAGAATTCTGTTATTCTTCACAACCAAAGTGATTAAATAGTTACCTTAGAAAATTTCAAAACTAGTCATTTCTTGGCTTGTTTTGTGACTGATGCTTATTCTGTTGCCAGTATATTATTTGAGTTAGAGGTATAATGGTTCACCGAATTAGTATTCTTTAGGTACTGCAAAATAAAGAGGATCAAAATCTTATTGCATATAGTCCTGCATTTTTTAACCCAACTAAACCAAGAGCAAATTGCACTTGGAGACATCATCTTCCCACATCTCACTTATCAAATATGTTTTTATTCAACATCAACTGCATGTTCTTATTTTAAACAAAGTTACCATAGCAGTTGGACAATGTTAAGAAAGACTCTATTACGTTTCTAATAAGTTTCTAAAATGAAAACCGGCTACACAGCAGACTGAATGACAAACTTCTACTTGACACAAAAAAGAGAAATGTGAGTTGCTGGCAAAGTTCAATGTCAGTGTCAAAAAGCAGGAAGCGGGACTAATTTATCTGGTTTCCACTGCTGGTAAGCTTAATAGTGAAAACAACCAATAATAGAGTAATCCTGATTCAATATAATAATAATAATGAATCAGGATAACTCTTGCAGTGAAGTGATAGTGGAGTTCTGGTTTCCAGATGATAAATTTTCATATATTCAAAGGGAACAGACCGCGAATAATTGTTGTTGCATGTAAATGATATAAAAGCAGTAACTGTTGATCAGGAGGATGCCTAAAATGTGTGCAATTCCAGAATATTGGTTTTGACTCCATTAAACCATAGTTATTAGAGGAGACTGGTTATGAAAAGCGGCAAACATCAATGATAAAAACAACAGTGCTGCAGTTTATGTTGGAAGCAGCCTGAAAGTGCACAATCGTTTGTTTTCTGTTGGCAAATTGTTACGGAATAAATTAATGCAACGTTTTTATTGGTCAATACAATCAAAATGATAGGAATTCTTTTGAACGTTGTGCACTTTCAGGTCCACAAAAACATATAACAAAGGAGTCTGACGGGTTTCATAACCATTCCACTCAATTAACTCTGATTAAACTGTAGAACTTTTAGCATAGTTACTGACACTATCTATGTAACCTGCGATCAGGCGATTTTTTTTTGGCGGGGTTGGGGGGGGGGAATACGCCTGATACAATTGTTTTTCAATTTGTCTGCATCTAGTCCACAATGTGGACTTCCTTCTGATTGGTCGTGAAACAATAGACAACATGAACCTTTATTCTGATTGGTTACCTGTAAAGAGGTTTCACATCCGGTCTAAGAATACTCTGAGCAAGAAGAATTTTCATCATGGCGGCCGTAGTGCAAGACAGAGAAAGCGAGTTTGTATTTTATTTACAATGTGCATGATGTAATTGAACACTGTAATCCACCCACTCTTAAGGTGGCAGTCATTATTCTTGAAATTGTAAAGGAAACATTTGAAGATGTGGAAATCACGGATGAGCTTTATTCTTTAGTTTATGCAAAGGAACAAACACATTTACTGGACAAACTAAATGCCTCCTTAGGATCTACAATTGACCTGGAAATGTTTGATGATTTTCTGGATTTAGAAGGTAAAATTTATTGCCGTGATAAATGATTATATTAGTTTTTGTCATTAACACTAGGGTAGCATTAGTGCAGGGTTTCATTCTTAATTTTCAAGAGTGCTTAATGACAACTTATTTCCTGGCAAAGATCATGGCAGAACCGGATTCAAGACAATTATGACTCTCATTAAATTAGGTGGAAGGCAGCACTTTAGCAGTTTTAACTTTAAATGGA
Source organism: Porites lutea (assembly GCF_958299795.1). Classification (NCBI taxonomy): domain Eukaryota; kingdom Metazoa; phylum Cnidaria; class Anthozoa; order Scleractinia; family Poritidae; genus Porites; species Porites lutea. The sequence continues at coordinate 20,485,167 of NC_133201.1, forward strand.
CGGTGATCCTTCAGAAAGGATGATTTAATGAATATAGGTCAGGTGTATTTCTGGAAAAAAAATCACAAATAATGGTACATAGAAAAGTGGGAAACTTCATATTGAAACCAACATTTGAACAATGAAATAAGTGCCCCCTTCAAATTATGAGCCCAGAAATTTGAAATAGAGTGAAGGACCACTGTTCATGTAAAGTTAATACTGCTAAAGTGCTGCCTTCTACCTAATGTAATAACAGAATTATTCTGAAGGGTTCTTCACAGTTTAGCATGAAATTTGTGCAGATGTTTTATCAATATTTGTGGTTTAGCAATTTTCTGTGTGTTGTGGGAAAAGCTGGATATTAATAACTTTCTCACAGGATCTACTTTTGAGTCAATTCTTTTTTTTTTTTCTATGAATCAGAACAAAAGGAAACTTATTATTTACAACTTTTATTGAAGAGGACCTGTTTAAGAGACACATAGTCATTTTGCTTGTGATACAAGCTACACTGTATAATTATATCAGACGGTTGTCTACATCTGGTGTCAGCCTTGTCACAAATGTTTACATTCTGTGGACTAAAAAAAGTAAATTTTGCAGCAACTTATTGGCCAATGCAAAATACACCAAATGAAAACCCACAAGATTTTCATGTCACATACTTACACATAGAATACTGAAATAAAACACTTTCTCCACTATAAAGAGTTAGTGTTTTGTCACTTCATAAATCGCTTTCCAGTCATGAAACCTGTCTTTTGCCCACTGAAAAAAATCCCTGTAGTCAATGTCGAGAACATTGGACTTAAACTTTTGGAATGATGGGTAGCCCTTTCTACCAGGTGATGTCTCAAACACCTTCCCACTGATCAGGTCTTAAACTATAATGCTAACTGTTTCCTCTGGATCTGTGCTTCCATGGTGCCCACTTCTTTTTACTTTGTTGCAATCCTTGTAAATGGTCTCCATTACTTTATTTAATGGCACAATTGATTGCGCTGCACGTTGTAGAGAGGCACTAGTGACATTAGCACCCATCCCCTTGGCCAACCTTTTAAGCAAAAGATTAAGATGTTCCATGAATAAATCAAGTGGAATATTCTCGCCACATTTACCCTTAGAGTTGATAAATCTATTAAAAATCAAGCAAAAAGCCTCCTCTTCAGACAGAACTGCATAGATTTGAATAAGGAAAAGGAGAAGGGCATAGGCATATTTGGTATTGTGGAACTGATATGCAAACAAAAGAACAAATTTATAACAGTTGACAAGGCGGTAGCCATCTCCTTCCTTTATCCCATCAGCTATATTCATTAGGAGTAAGCCAATTTGTAGTCTGGTGTTGTGATAATTGAGGATGGAGTCATCAACACATGGAGCCTCCTCAGAGTTTGGCTCATTTGGAGTGATTTCTGCATCTGGATGCTGCACACGTTCATACCTAAGAAAGCAGCAGGGAAATCATGATGAAATTTTTTGTGGCATGCATTGTTTCATAAAAAAAAATGAAAACTTTAAAAATTAAAATAGTGTTATAATGTACGTGTATCAACAGATTGTTACAACATGTAGTCACCAAGCCATAAATAATTTTAATACAGAACCATTAACATTTTACTTCTCATGTATATGGAAATTTAAACTTTAGTATAAGAGAAGTATTTAGCCTGAATTGCAGATGTCTGTTTCTGGTTGCCCATTCCCAAGAAAAGACAGGAGTGGGCAACCAGAGAAATACGTGTGAATTATTTAGGTTACATTTAGTTAAGAAAGAGCTATTAATTTATAAATTATCTCTAAATTGATGTTGGCAATTCTTTTCAGTAAATTATTGCCAGAAGTAAAGATAATACATTTACAGGAGACAGACTTCAAATAATAATTAGGATATTTCCTTCAACAACAATAATTGTTGTTGGAAATATGCAAATGTCATAACTGTTCATCAGTAGGATGCTTAAAATGTATGCAATTCCACAATTGCCAAAGCATATATCAAACATTACAAGAAAAATACCTTTTCCTTGTTGCATCTGTTGCAAAGACAAGGGTGCAAGGCCCACGGCACTTGTAGTAACCGTACATATCTCGGTTTTCATCACCACCATTAAGATACAACTACAGTCCCTCTAACAAAATATGTAATAATTAAAAAAATATATATCCTCTCTATATGTTCCAAATGTTTATAACTAGGAGCATGACTGAATTCTCAAACTATTTTTGTTTTGCCTTAACATTTTCAAAGTAATATATCAAACAGGAAATGTAGGGTTGAAAAACGAGGCAGAACTGATTTTTATATTTTTTGATTTCAAGAAGTCTGGATATCAAATGAAACACTGAGTGGAGTGTCTGATATAGTTTATCAAATGTGAGAACAAGAATTCTTGGAGAAGTTCAAAGCTAAAGTTTGCAAAATGTTATGGTAATTAAGGTCCGAAACCACTGTCACCATTGATTTTCTTTGTTTTCTCTTTATAAATTAGTAATGAGTTTGATAAGGTTACCGTGTGGCACAAAATTTTGTGGGTTCTAATTTTTGTGGTTTTGGTGTTTTTTTACATCTGCCAAAAAAAAAACCCACAACCATTTACTCCAATTTAGTTAACAGCTAGTTAAACTGCCTAATATTTGAGTGCTGTGCAAGTATATGCACTTTCACATACTATTTCAATATTGATGGAGTATTTTGTCGATTAAAATCACCTTCCATGCTCGTCATGCCAACAAATTTCATCCACCTAGCAATGATGTGGGCTTCTGTTTCACGATCAGTGAAATCCCGATGTGCATTGTAGTCTTTCTCTGGTCCCTTTTTCGCATTAGATTTTCCAGTTCGATTCATTGAAGCACGCGCTGTGCCAATTTCAGCAGCAGAGCTCTCTTTGAAAAACAGCTTCATGCAGATCTGTTGGACACATATCATGGTGCAAAAAAATAACAGTTTTAAATTTTGCAGAGCCAAAAATATCTGTACCACTGAAAGAGTAGAATGGAAATTCAGGATCTCAAAAGATGCTCGAAATTTGAGAAGGAAACTACATTAGCAGCCTGCTATCAAGCATTACTCTAAAGTAGAACTTATTATGCCTGTGAATTATGTGGAAATATTTTGTGAGGGGTACATGAACTAAAGGAGGACATATATGGCTCAGTACAGGGCTTGAAAAGACTTATACTGTAGTCCTGGCCCCCTGGTAGTTGCCAGCTTGTCTTACTACCTTTTATGGTGTAGTGGGATGGGTTTTTTAGGCTGTTGCCAATCAAATCTAAAGAAGTGCATGGGCATTTGTGCAGCATATAGTTAATTTGGAATTACTACCTACCCCAAGCAAATTTTTCTTTAAGTGCCAGTCAGCAAATGCTGGAGTGATGCCGTCTAACCTGTCCATCGCTGTCTCTGCTAGGGTGTTTGCCCACTGGCAATTCCTTGCCCGCTCTTCTGTGAGCTGGTCTGCTGGACAACCTTCAATGTGTTTTATCAACATACTATAACACTGAAACATTTTTTCATGCATTGACAGCTTACCACTTCTGACTTTTCTGTCATCTCTTGTGAGTGTGCATGGGGTATATGCAGAAACCCATAAGGGGTTGAAACGTGTAACTCGCGTTCAATGCTTGTGAATATTCATTTTGACCATATTTGGAAATCTTAGTGATGGATATCCATTTTCAGCAAAATGGCTGCTGCGCTATCACCACGCAGATGTTTTAAGACAAGAGTTCTAGACAAAAAATGGAAAGAGAAAGTTCAAAAGAATGCTCAGCTTTCTTTTTGTGGAGAAAGGGAAGCTTTTCATCAAGAAATTGTCCTTCGAGGAATTCAACCTTGTTTTCTTCACGGCGGAGCCCATGGTCTGTTTTGAAATGCAACCAAGTCAGCGAAGTTTTTGCTGAATTTTCAGGTACATTTTGCACTCTATGGCCAAGACAATTACGTTTTTGAAAGGGAATTTGTGTATTTTTAAATGTTTCATAGACGTTTTATAAATTTTTCTCTTCGGCGCTACAAAATGTGCTCTGATTTGAGATGGATTTGGTGTTGAATTTTGCCATGTGCTTAGCCGATGTCACTTGCGTGAACAGATCCACGATCCAGATAGTGTTTTCCGAATTGCTTTAAAGGATTAACTTTTTGGACTTTGAATAAAGATTTTCAAGAAACGGCTTCTCTGTCTATTGTTTTGAGTTTGTTCAGTCATAAAATTAGCTCAAAACATGATCACGACTACTACATCTAAGTTTAATTTAAGATGCTTCTCACATTCATTACAAGCATCACTTTTTGCGAAGATTTAAGGTTCAGGTTTTGGACATTTTCGATACGCAGCTAATGAATTTTATTCGAAAATATTTTTCACTGTTTATTCTAGACTTTTAACATAAAAATTTTAAAAGCCTATTTGCAGTATAAGTTTACTGCATGTGCAGAGGGTCAACGAGGCATCGTTTTTTGAAGTGACAACTTCAAGAAGTTGCGAGGCCGTCAATGGGTTTCATAATGTTACGTTTGGCCCAGGTGGTAAGGCAATAATATCCTGCTCAGTGTTTCGGTAATATTCCTGATTTCAACCTTTGAAAGCTTTCTCGGCTTACGGGAGTTTTTCCCCCGTTTGTCGGCCATTTTTTTAAGCGGGCGCGGGAACCTGAAGGAAAATTACGTCACGTTGTTTACGAAGTTTATTGGTCAGTTATCTCTTCTTCTCGTTCCAAATATGGTACTTTCGAAAATGAATAATCACGAGCATTGGACAAAGCAAACATATGAGAGTTACATGTTTCAACCCCTTATGAGTTTCTGGTATATGATAATGAACTGCTTTCCTGCAGGTTTTGTAGGGTGGCAAATACTCAGCAATTACTCTTGGAATTATATAACATAGGTCTGATAAAATGGATTCTTGAACCTCAGCAGTTGGCAAAATTTCCTGCATCTCTACTTCATCAATACCCTTTTTGGTCGATGGTTAGAGAGCCCCTTGGGAATGACCGTCTTTCACAGCATACGCATGGAAGTAATGCAAAGATTTGTTGTTCTGTGATTTGGTCTGACATCTAGCTTTTACCTCCAGGTCCCAATTATCCCCCACAATCCTACACATTAAAACAAAAACAACATGGTTATAATTTTTTTGCACTATCTTAGAAGAGAGGATGATCATGTTGAATACTATAGTGTTGCCACTATATTCATTCAACAGATTCCTTTCTCTGAGCATCAAAATATCACAGTTGTCAAGTTTAGTTGAACCAAAGAGCTTGAAAACCTGTTAGGATACTATAAAAACCATTGAAAAATAAGCAAAATGTAGGATCCAAGCTTACATGCAGTTAAGTTTCCAAAGAAGTTGACATCTTCTAATTGGGTTTAAATTTTGTTGAAGTGTTTGTATTCTTTAATATCATTGGTTCATTGACAAATGATATCACCATCCCTTGTTCTTTGTTAATTATTCATTGCATAATTTTTTCTATAAGTGGCTTGGTTTGAGTTGTTGCACTATAATGGTCTTTATCTCTTGAATTACCTAGTTTGTTTGCTCACATGCTTATGTCAGTATTTAAGATAAACCGCCTGCTGATCATCATGCATTAAGGTTTTTTAAACACATACAGTATTCTGTCACCACTGTAACAAAATTTGTTGTTTGAATTATTTTTTACCCATTCTTTTCCCTTTTTTTGCTTGCCAGTGTTTGTCAGAAAAGCTTTATTAGTTTCTATTTTGTCAAGTTATAGTTATAGTACCTGAAGTTTTGGGTCTTTTCTCCTTTAAGTGTATCCAATACAGAGAGTACGTCAGTATCTTTGAAAAGGTCATCCTGGTTCCGTGGAAGCATTTCCTTACAAGCTCTGTAAACTGCATCACTGTAGTTCTTATATTTAGAAACAGCATCCAAGGAAAAATCGACTGTACAAATTTCCATTGCATTTTCATCTTTTTCGCTGAGACTGTTGATCACTTCTTCAAGTAATTTGATTTTGTTGTGGCGATTCACTGTATCAATTTTCCACTCATTTACTGACTTGTCAAAAGATGCAGCTGTTTTTTTTTGCATATTACACAAGGTGTTGGGGTGACTGGAAAGGCCTAACTTGTGGACGCAGTCGACTTCTTCCTTCTTGCAACCCCTGAGGACAAGAATTGTGTTAATTCGATACGCAAAGTTGGAAATTGGCATCAAAGATTGAGGTAACTGGAAATAATTAATGCCTCTTGGTTGACAGGATTTTTCACTTTTTGGCAACCTTGAACAGATGCCTGAAAGGTATGCAGCGAGGGGATTTTCTCTTCTACATCTTTTAAGTAGACTTTCATTAGTGAACTCAGCTAGCTTCTCTAAATTACCACGATATTTGAACACGTTGGAAGGGTCTTACGAGTAACGTTTGATCTCCCTTTTTACTTGTTTCCCCAGTTCAAGCAGGACTTTACTTTTCAGTGGCTCAAAGTTCATAACACCATGTGCAGCAGCTTTGTAATTTTCTAAAGCCAAATTTGTGACAAGCATTTTTTCTTCAGGGTTAGTCTCATGTTCAATGACCCGTCCATTTGGGTATGCAATAAATATCTGGAAAAAGAAAAAGAAGGGAAAGTGATTTACCGCCAGTACATCGGTAAACGGAGGTCTCATCGCAAATTATTTTAATTAAGTTAGAATATTAAAAGGTTTGAAATGAACATGTTGGTAAATTGGCAACAGAATTTTACTTTCACTCTTTGACTGAAAACACATTCATTGAACACTTCATTGTAAACTGCGATCAGCCGTTCTTTTTTTCTCTTTTTTTCTCTTTTTTTTTCCATACAGTTTCGCCAAAAAAACCCTGCAGCCAGATTGCCGATTTCTAAAACTGGAAAATAAATAATTGTCCAACTTATCTTTGAGCTTTGACAACAATACATGGAATGATAAAGAGCACTGCAAAAGAGAACGGCTTTACCTTCTTATAACGTCTAAATCTATTCTCTTTCTTTCCTTTTCTCAATTTATGTCAATTATTGTTTGAAAATAGCGGCTAAAAACCTGAGAGCGAAGGAAGTTGAAAGGGCACAGGGTGTATCCGTTACATTATAGTAACCAAGATCACGGAATATTTCAAACAAAGTAAGTCTCACTTCTGAATATAAACATAAGTGCAAGCAAAAAGAAATAGAATAGGTAAACCCCCACCTTGACAACTGCTGACGAGTAATCATCTTTCACATCAGTTTCTGTCACTGGTAAACACATTAAGTTTACAACAGAATCGTCCAGCTTTTCTTGCGCCGACCAGGCAGAATTCAATTGAAAAAGCGTTTTCCTCGATCTGCTCCCACCTTCTGCTCTCTGGGACGAAGAACCTTTCTGCTTTTTAGAACCAGGAGTTAACCCGCTTGGTGAATAATTCTGACTGTGAAGACGTTTATTTCCACCACCGCTACATTCATTGTCGTTTGTTTCGCTCGCAGAAACGATATATGACATAAATCCTTCTTCCAGCTCATGAAACATAGTACAACAATTGACAATTTTCCTTGCACATTTTTTGCACAGTGACGAGTCACTTTCTTAGGTAGAATCAATATCTATTCCGATGCTCTTAATAAGATTGGAGAGGATGACAGTTCCAGTTTTACAAAAACTTTTCCCGCAAAACTCTTTGTTTTTCGTTGGCTTAAAGAGAGGAACAGTGCCTTCTCCAGATGAAACATTAATCGCACAAAAGTGGCATGTTTTGTTCACCTTCTTAGGAAAACTCATCTTAAACTGCCATACGGCACGATGCAAAATAAGCCTGCTTAACTCGCCTCTGCACAAACCTCTGCACAGCTCGTCCAGAGACATTTTGCGCCCTAATCTGTAAATTTGCCGCCAACGAAGCTACTTCCAGTAAATTTTGATTGGCTCACGCTTGTCTGGTGACGTGGCCGACATTCCCGTTGTCAGATCCTTTAATTAGGGGGCGGCAGACGAATTGACAAACAATTGTATTAGGCGTATTTTTTCCCCCCACCAAAAAAAAAAAAAATCGCCTGATCGCAGGTTATTATCTATTAGTAAGGAAAAACAATGAAAATAAAGCCATTAAGAGTGGCAGTCAGGAAATATCAACCATCGAGTGGCAAGAGTTGAAAAATCTATTTCCTTCATTTTTTGTCTGTAAATAGCGTTTAGATAAATAAGTAATCTGATGTGAGTTGTTCTCGCAAAAAGCCTTGTATTTTGGAGAAAAGTAAGAATATCAGCTTTCGTGGTTGGAGTCAAAATGGCCGTATTTTCAACACGAAATTTGCTAACATAAACTCCCCTCATGTTCGCAAATAAAGCTGCAAGGAGAAATGTGGACACTTTCCATCAATAGAAAAACTCTTCTTCTTTCACTAGAAGATACTTTCAAAGCAATATCAAGACTTGAACTGACATAATTCAAAAACGAAGAACAGGTTTTCACGGTGGCAAAAACTTTAATTTAGTAGTTGTTTTCTGCAGCATTCTTCATGTGGTATAGCTCGTAATTTTTCCATCCTCGTTTATTCACACATTTAGACATTCATCTAAAGCATACCTAAGAATTGGCTTGGGTTCCTGAAGGCAGCCTCCAAACAAATGCATCGAAATCTGGTAAATATAGTGAAGCGTGACCAAAATAACTTATTTAACAGCTCCAAGTTTCCTTGATCGTAAAGAGACAAGATGAAATATCGTCCTGTTCCATCATCCGTAGCGAATTACAATTGTTAAAGTCCTTATTCTGTGATAAAACGTGAGTGCCAGAATACTAGTACGTTTGTTTTTCCTTCAAAATACTGCTGGCATCAAAAATGTTACTCTTGCAAGAATGCGCTGCATTACTACCTAGATTCCGCAACAGTCACTTTGACGGCTCTCTCTCTTCAAATGTACGCTATGTCACGTGCAGTTACGCAACAGATTGTAAGATTGTCACTGTGTAAAAAGTCCACCTTTGATGTACAGATCCTGGCATGCCTTACTGGTTAAGATATGTATACCCCATACGCCAGATTGCCTGGGATGTTGCTGTCCATATGGGGAGAATTAATGATCTGAAAGTTGAAGTCATCCCTCTTGTCGTAGATGCTGATATGATGTTGTTTTGTCATCTTCATGTTTTACCACCACCTGGTTAGCTCAGTTGTGAGAGCACCGGTCTGCCCAGCAGGAGGTTGCGGGTTCAAGCCTCGGCCAGACAAACACTCGGGGTCTTTAAAGAACTAAGAAAGTGTTACCTTTGTCATGATTTCTGCAAATGGTTAGACTTTCGAGTCTTCTCGGATAAACACGAAAAACCATAGGTCCTGTCTCAGCACTTTCACTGATCTGTTCATGTGGGACATAAAGAACCCACACCACTGTTCACAAAGAGTCGGGGACGTAGACCCTGGTTGTGTGGCCAACCTCCACGGGTTGTGGGATTGGGTAGGGCTGGCACCTGGCATGGGACCTATGAGTCCCATTCATGCCTATTCCCTCTGGGCAGGTCTGTGTCCAGAAAAGCTGGTAAAACTATTCTAGTGTCGAGGTAACACACTTCATTCGATGCCATGGTGGTTTCCTTCAATTCCAGTTCTAACGCTGGGACTTCAAGAAGGATTAACCCTAACCCTGACTCTCTTCCTCTTCATAGCCACCATACTCCCCAGCTGCATTTGCATCTGCAAATGCCTTCATACTTCTATTGTAAACACAGTTGGTTAGGGAAATCCCTCTTGAAGTCCCAACATATTCATAATTAGTATATACACACTCAGTGATCTTAGTGATTTAAGCAATCTGATTGGTTCGCTATCTTGGACTATTCAACAATATTCACCTCTTAGCGAGTGGATAATGTGTCAGCTCAGTTTTTTTCCCATTTTCTTAAGTGAAAGATCTTTAAAAAGTCGACAAAATCCCAGGGTTGACTTTTTTCAGGCAAGAAAAGACTTTGAAGGATTCAAAACGACGTCTTTCCATTTACTGTTGTTGAGTTTCGTGGTAGATGGATTGTTTACAACTCCCGTTTATTCGCCTAGAAGAGGCTGTTTCCTGAACTCAGCGTTTCCCAACAAGAAAATTTTGGCCCAAAAACGAAGTTTATTTATAACAAACAAATTTGAAAGCAAATGTTTGCAGAAATTCTACGTTTCAAGTAAACACAAGAAAGAATGCTACATGAAGACGACGTCTTACCTGGAGGAACCGAATCGCCATTTTTGTCAGCACTTCATGCAAAGAACGACACAACAAAACTTTTCGGCTATAAACTTGGCGAGTCAACAGAAAAGAACAAAGCTCTTCTTTTCTTCTCAGGTAAGGAAACAATTCAAACTTTTAGCGGTTCCATTTAAGTCATTACGCTGTTGTTTGCGAAGTGATAAACCTGTGAATTGCCATGTTTGGAAATTCTACAAAGATCTATTTTTAAACTGTCACTTGTCTAGCTGACCTGATCTGTCGATCAAATCGTACTTTTTAATGGTTTCCTCTCTCATTTTGTTGAGATCACTTTGTGTGTATATACTAAAACAATTATTCTTTTCAATCTCGGTGAATAGTGGCTCGGTAAATATTTTGCCACTATTCACCTCGATTTCAAAAAATAATTGTTAAATAAGTTGCATATATTGGCAATAAGCCACAGATCGCAGGAACCTGAAGAAATGAAGTAAACATTAGAGAGGACCAATTTCCAAATAGCTCTTTTGACTTTTTGCTCGACCCTAATTGTGTGAGCACATTTTGCGTTTATTTGAGCATGTATTGCTTGCGTTTGTAGATTGACATTGTTATTTTGATGAAGGGTTTGTGGTAATTCGACAGCAAAAAAACCACAGGGAACAGGTTAATTGAGTTGGTACAATGCAAACAAGGCTATCATCTCTTGTAGCTTTCAGGTACCCTACACCGAACGTGTTTTTACTTAGAGAACATTTTGTGTGTAGCTGCATTCCAAATAATAGACCTTTTCACAGTTAATGATGCCATCTTGGCTGGGGGGCTAACACGGCTAAAATTACAGTGAATGTCTGAGATTTTGGCCCACTTGGAACCGCTATAATAGCGCTACAAAGAGGTAGGTTTCCAAAATAGTTTTATTGATATTATTCATTCAACACAAAATAAGGCTATTAAAGGAGGTAGGACGTCAGTAAATTCGAATTATAAATCTTCTCATGTGGCTTCTAATTTCGAGGTAATATTGCATAATGTTGTTTAGAAGGGTTGATATGAAATCTTAAAAATTTGTTCACAGTCATTATAACCTAAATCTCTCCTTTATACTTGATGAAAATAATCTCAATAGAAATGTCTTTTGAAATACATTTTTGCTGTGGAAATCCGCCTCTTTGTGACAAGGCCTATTGATAGAAAATAACAAATAACACTCAGACGGGGCAGCATTCATCTCGGTCCTGGTGGTGCTGTAAGACCTCTTTGTTTGCGTTTTCAATCCTACAGAAGCGACTTCAAGAACCCATGGACTGAGGCAGCACACTTCAAATCCAGGATGGTCGACAATGCACTTGTCCTCTTGTCCGCACTCGTCCCTCTTCTCATTGCATCTATGAATCTCCATACAACATCAGCGTTCGTCAGGCTTGGTGATTCGTTCCAGCAAGCAGTTTAAACATTTGCACCTGGTTAGGGGAAATGAATTGAATAGGGTGAAATTATTCATACCTTTGATTCCCTTCGTTGACATCTGACATCATTTCGGTGGATTTTTTGGCCAATAGTCTACTCTAAGCTTCAAATACAAAGCAAATAATATTTCGACTTATCACTTTCATATCATCCTCGCCCAAAAATTGAGCCAACAACGTTCGCTCTTCTTCCTCTTCTAGCGCCTGGTGATGGTTCCGGAGCCTGGGCAGCGGGTTTTAAGGCTTTACTACAGGCCCAAAAAAAGACAAGTTTTTGGTAAATGAGACCCTTCGCATTTAAAACACGAATGTTTGTTTTCACAATCAATGCATTCAGCACCTTCACTGAATTTAAAACAGTAACCTGTCAATGGATTGTCAAGGCAAGACGTCGATGATGGGGGCTGGATGGACAGCATGTGGCAGACATTTGAGATCTATTTAGTTGCCAGGTTTCGCGATGAATGCCTGATTGTTCCAAAATGGCGGCCAATTTAATTTCTTGTGACTCACAAATAGAACAGCAAACGGGGTGCCAAATTGATTGGTAACACCCAAATAGACTGGGAACCCCAAGGAGAAGTTGGCGATAAAATGAAGTATTTTAGGAAACAAGTGTACAAAAATTGAAGATTGATTGAAATGTTTATTAAAATTACAGTTCAATCATGATGTAAACCAACCATTCCAGCCAGAACTAAAGAAACTAAATTAAAAAGAAAAAGACGTAAACCTAATACATCAAACAGTACAGTAGTACAGTGTAGCTTAAAGAAATATGCATTATGTAAATGACGCTGGGCTTCACATATCTAAAGAAGTTTGGCCCATGTTTTTTTAAATTGCGGTAAGCGGTTAGCTCTAAAAGCTATGGTGCGAAGAATAGTAATTTTGTTGTTAAGACGCAGCAGAAAACTGTCAAAGTCCAGGATGCCATTGAGTACACTTGTAGCAAAAACATTATATTTGGCGCAGTCAAACAGTAATTAAGCACTTCCCAGTTATTTGATTCTTGTGCCAACAGTGTAAAATAGTGTTTTCAGAGAAAGTCATTTTTTTTTCTTACCACCAGTTAGAAAAACAAGTCCAAAACGAAGAGGATTCACTATTGGTAATTAACATATGTTTTAGAGATTGACTTTCAAGGTTACATAAAGGACAAACATCAGTGTCAGTTATGTGCACATGGAACAGGCTAGATTGGGTAGCTAAAATATTGTGAATAATTCTGACCTGGAACATGATCCATTTTGGTTCTTTCAAGATTTTAAACTGGAGCATGTAGATGTTAGGAATTTCTTTTTTGGTGAACCTATGATTTAGAATTCTGCCTTCAGCAGTGGGTGCCGAGAAGCTTTTGTCAAGTATGGTAGAATAGGCTTCTTTTGTGGAAAAAAGCTTTAAGGATGTTTCGCACTTCTGAGATTCACCATTCTCGCCTGCTGTGACACGTAGTGCTCTTTTCCATTCAGTTGGTATGGCTCTTAAAAGGCTGTAATAAGTGGTAAAAAGAAATTCAAAGTTCTATTTTTCTTTCTTTTCTGATAATGCAGGAAATTTAAGGTTAACGTTTAAAAGGTCTTAAATGCAACGAATCCCACACACACTAGGATTTAATATAAATCGGTTTTCCATCAATACATATGCAATGTTCTCAGTAACTGCTTCTTCCTGGAGGTCCATTGGTAAAAGATGGAAGATCGATTCAATAACATTTATATCAGGTTATGGTGCTGGCACCTGGTGCAATTCCGCTTCAATGTTCGAAGAGCCCTTTTAGCTACCTTAGTGCGTTGGCTGGGGTCATTGTCCACAATTGGGGCAATTGCTACAATTAAATACAAGCGACATCCACCACTGAAGTCTTTACCGTCTTTCGCAGTAAATGGTAGACTTTCCACAAATCGCAAAATCTAATCACTACTACAGAAGCATATAATTTAATACTCCTGAAATTGCTGGGCATTCAGGTGTTGCAACAATGAGTCAAGCTTCGCAAACATTAAAATAATATAGAAATCACAAAGTGGTTGATCATTGAATAAAAGTGATTTCATGCACATTTTTTGATGTCTACAATATACTTACTGAAAACCTTAAGTAATGTCACCAGCTTCTCCGTATTCAATGTGAACATACAGCCAGTCTTGGGTTGGAGGATGCTTCTTGTGGTTGGTTCAATTTGGCCATTACAAGGTTATTTACCAGAGCCTTCAGGGATACTAGGTTGTCTGGGTCATCATATACATAGGCAAAAGAGGACATACTGCTTTGAGTCATGCACTCCACCTTGGACAGCTGGCACACTAGGTTTTTATTTCCATCTACGGTTAGGGACGGGAATACTTTTGCTGCTGTAGTTTTCCCTGTCTGTTTTGGACTGACTGCCAGTGGCATTGGAGACAACCATAAAATGTTGCGGTATGTTTGGAATAAGGAAGAAATCATTAGAAAAGTTATTGGGGGATTGAAGTACAAAAACGTGTTCTTTCAAGGGAAATTAAATGAAAAAATCCCTTGCACACCAGGTAACCCTTGAAATATCCATGCTCTAACCTAAAAAAAATTCTTAAAAGGAAAATGACAGTCACGTGCCTCGAAAATCCCTCCTCCTCCCCCCGCCTATAAAACTTCTGTTCACAGTGGCTCAAAATTTAGATCCTGTTATTGTGAGGGAATACATATTTTTTCCAGCTACCTTCTTTTCTTAATCATAAACAATATACCCTGATTTTCCTTTTGGTGTAACGACTTCTGATATGCTTGTCCACCTGAGCTTGATCAGCCTCCCTGAATTTGGAGTAAATCTCCAGTACCCTTTCATGAGAATAGAAGCATTAATTCTTTCCTTTTCTGATTTGATTTTCTTTGCTACCTGCTTCTATCGATTGACCTTTGTAGTGTGGTGATGGGGCTTCATTATTATGTCTTCCTTCTAAGCACGCAATTGTGCCTAATTGTTTGGCAGTCTAATGCTAGCTGACAGTTTTCTTTTTCTGCTGGCTATGGGTGTGAAATTGAACATCCTACTCCTGCATTACTCCCACCTGGAATGTGGCAGAAGTGCAAGTGCAAGAGAATTCTTGCCCTTGTTCAGCTTTGCACTTGTTGGACTGCTGTTCCAGTTAAAAGTGCAGACAACAGAGGTGAAATCCCTGAACTTGATTCCTTGCGTTGGAATCCATTTAAAAATTAGCTCCAGGACGTGGAATATACACTTGTACACTCTTCAATCTAAGAGATTTCTTCCATTGTTGTATATAAAGGCACATCCATGTCATGTTGTAAATGCGGGATATCCAAAGCAGTACTTCCAGTTGTTATTTAATCACTGACCGCATGCCCATGTGGTCTAGAGCAATCGTGGTGCTTACGACCGTCAATTTGGTTGTGGAAATAACAGTTTCCTTTTCTGATTTCATCGCAAATCGTTTCTTCCACTGTGGCCCTCACAGCAGAGTTGGTTGCTGATGTATAATTGTGCATGTCTACTTCTTTAAACGTGGTGTCCACGCCTGTTAACTTAAAACTAAATAAAATGCCATAGCTCAAAAATTCGCTATCTGCGTCCCTCTTCAATTCAGACAACCATAAACTTTGATCGAGGGGCAAATTTGTCAGGCATAGTCGCTATGGGGTGGCCCTTGTTCCAGGCTGTGGTGTATTGAGGGGATTAGCATGGCTATGACCAGGGTGGCTTTGGCCACATGCACTCCCCCCTGATTGTGTTGGTTACAGGCATGGTTGTTGACGCAGTTAGGAAAGGAGCAACCCTGCAGAGAATTGTAGCTACAGCAAACGGTAGGCGCTTTACTAGTAGTGACAGTGAACAGAGTGCTTGGGACAGGGGCTTGACTTGCAGGGCGGGTAGAGGTAGGGAATGGGCTCTAGGATAACTGTGTGTAAATGGTTACAATAGAAACTCCAAGGATAGCCATAGGTGGCCTGCAATAACAAAACTCGTCATCATTCTGAAGGATAGAAGGCCATTGAAAGCGATTGGATAATTCTACGACTTTAACTGTGTAAGCAAGATAATTTTGGATGTCCCCAAGCGAATTCGACTTCCTACTTATCATTAAGTTAAGAACAATTTTTGTGTTACTTATCACGCAGTAAGAGAATGTGACCTGTTCTAGGTTAGGTATTTTGGGCCGTACGACACAATTAGTCTGGGATTTCCCCCCTCTAAAATTGTTTGCTCGTCTTTGCAGGGAATGATATTGTCTACAAAGTCTATAATTCAGAGAACTTTCTCACCTTTCGGCAGCTGTGCAGGTCATAAGAACATCTCTGTGGCCCTTGACCAATTTATCAGAAGTCGAAGAAAAATTTTCAGTTCCGTTACTAAGAAAAAAGACTGCAGGAGACAGCAGGAGCGCATTTATTCCCCACTTGGATTCATTTACAAAGTACAGCCTCTGTATGTCCAACTTCATTTTTCTTGCTTCTGTTCAAGCTGTGATGACTAATATTAGTTGCATCTTGTCAAAATTCGTTACGTTCTTGAAATGTCCTCTGTTTTCCAGGACCTACTTTTTTACATTTATATTACATTGGCGAGTCTTCTGATCTGATATATTCTGATAGTTTTGCAGGGAGAGTAAAACGTTTTCTTGGCCCGTAATCCTCTGGTCTATTTTTCTGTCAATTTCTTTCTCTTTACAGAAGCAATTCTTTTAAATTTTGAATAAAACTCTTCTTCAATCTTCATACTTCGGCACACTTCATTGTATTAAAGCTGACACCGAATAACGCATCTTCCAAAAGTGCACCACACCTAGCAACTGGTCACGTATGAAAATCCAAGGGGGCTATAGAGAGGTTATTTGGCATTTCTGTTGGCGGTGATTCAAAATGTTGGGCAAAAAGGTATGTGATGGTAGTATCGTGGAAAAACAGTTGATTTTGAGAAGAAAATTAGCTTTTGTACACTGGAAGAGCGCTAATTACCACATGACCAATTTACCTGGATTTGCAGAAACCACTTTTTTGGAGGAATGGATGATTGTTTCTTCGTGAAATTTGGCAGATGCACAAGGAGCTGGTTAATGAAGAGATCTGTGCCCTAGAAGGTGGATTAATTGAAGCTGTGTTGTGGTCGAACCAGGCTTATTCTATCCTACGTCCTTATTTTTTACATTTCCTTTTAAACAACAACTCTAAGGATTCTTCTGAAATTTTGATTTTTCTCTTCCCATGCCACCCTAGGGGGTAATGAAATTAACACCTTTTGGGTGACATAGCGTAGTTAATTTGATATACTTTAGTTCGTCAAGAACTGAGGGATACTGTCAATGTAGCGATATATGTATGTTATCCACAAAATAACTATTAAAAATGATGCAAAAATGTGAAAAATTTGCCGCTACAGATAACTTAAGGACTTGTACACCAATATCTTGGTAGAAGATGTGTCTAACACTTTAAGAGAGTTGTCTCTAGTCTTTGGTAGTGAATTGGTACAAGTAGATATCATATTAGATTTATTTTTTTGCAAGGATTGGAATTTTTTCATGTGGGGAACAGTTTGTATAAACAAGTTAAGCGTGTAAGCATGGGTTTTACTTCAGTGAAGAAACTAGTGATTTGGTGTTGACAAATTTAGAGAAGAAGTTTTCTTTGGTGCGAGTTGGTTCTAGAATTGTATTTAAAGAGATATACTAATGATGGAGTTGTTTTATTATCAGTTAGCAAAAGTGCTGGTCTAGTTAAAGAGTTAAAGGGATACATTTTTACCTGAGCAACTTAATTATTAATGTAATCATAAATGGGTTGACTTGTCAATTTTCAGACTTGTTTTTAACTCGTGATGACTTGACATTAGTTGAGTGGGGTTGTTCATTAAAAAATGCTATAATTTTGCTTCTTTAAATCCAAAATCTAATCATCCTAGACAGTTCTTAACGGATAAATTAAGACAGATTGCATGGGTTATATAAGGAATTCAACATTAAAGCCGGATTGTCAGTCTTTGTTTGGGTTGTATTAAAAAAAGTTTTATGCAAAGCGGGTTTGTTAAGAGGCATTTTATCTATTTTTAAAATGGAGTTTATGTGCCTAAGGAGAGAAAAGATATAGGCATTTTTTTGCATATCTTATGCGAAGGTGGGTTTGCCTTTGACAATTAGTTTTATATTCCAAAAATAGTGGAAATGAAATTAAGGAACTTATTTTATACCAGGTTATTAGAGGAAAATGGAGCATTGGCACGTGTGCAAAACGTCTGCGCATGCGCAAGGTCTCTATTTTCAATAATTAAAATTTGCAAAATCTTCCCCATTTAAATTGAAAAACATTTAGGAATGTTTGATATGTTTAATGGTTTGTAGCCGGTTCTAGTATTAAGCACAACAAAAAATTACTTAAACTAACTTAACTAACTGGTAAAGTCGTCCAGTACAAGGTTTTTCCGTCCTTGTTTTTCCACTTACCATGCATTGGTCGTTTTCGTTGTTCGCATTGACCGAGCTCAGCGACATGATGACCAAAACAGCAACAATGGCTACGGCGAAGTGCTGCCAGAGCGAGCGTGGACTTTCAAGCATGATTTTCGCCTTTGGTGCAAAGAGGAAAGTATGTGGTGCAAAAGAGAGAAACTAAAGCAATTAATAAACTTTGTGTTCGTGAAATTTTAAGCTTATCTTTTGTGTGTGGAGCTTACTTTTTTGAATTTCGCGGCGGGAATCTAGTTTGTTTTGGTATCGCGTATAATTTTGAACACATGCGCACTGCGTTTTTCATGTGTGTCTGGAGCATTACTTTAGTTTATAATTTACATACCTGGTAAATGAATAAATATGGAATTATGTAACCAATGCAGCATAAATCTCGAGCAGGCTGGTGATGAATGTCTGAGGCTTCCAAAACGTGCTTGTTAATGGCACTCTTCAGCAAAAAGAAGGCTTATGATCAAGAAAAACCAATTTGGTCAGGTTTCTAAGGTCTAAATTACAGGCAAATGGTCTGCCTACTTAATTGTGGTCAGAAGATTTCTGTACTTTCAGCTTATTGAACCATCAGCCACCATTTTCATCATGCAGGTCAGCATAATTAACAAGGCGAACTAAAACGATTTTTGGGAGATAAAACACAAGGTAATTTATAAAAGATAAGGTAAATAAATAAGAGAGGAATTTAAACATTAAAATTGTTATAGGAAATACAGGTTGTGATCTCAAAATTTAAAAAGCAGTCAATAATTCGTTGTAAGTCGTTTTTTCGTCCATTTAAGCAGAGCCATTCCTCATTGTGTAAGTGAAAATGAAACCAAATGTGTAGTTTGCTGTCCATGTTTTTGCGTAGAAAGTCCAGTTGTTAAGCACATTTTTCACCTTTTTTGTTACTAGTCCACTGTTGAGCAGTTAAAATCCAGTGAAAAACGAGGTCGGGAGAGCAGCCATTGCCAACTAAAAATAAAAATAGCTTGAAGGTGTCTGAGTTGCTGGTGGTTCTTTTGAAGAGTAACTTAAATTCTTGCGGCCAAACAGAAAGAGGATTGAAAAACCGTCACCATTGATTAAAGTAAAAGGTTGTTTTCTCTGATGGATGATAGTTTTACTAGAGAGGTTACGGAGGTGGTGTTGATAAAAGCAGAGAAAAGAGTGGTTGTTCATTGTAGAAATCATACTGCAAAACAGTATTTTTTAATACTTATATAGTGTTCAACAGTTCACACAAACAAGGCACTGTACCCTTTTTTGCCTTAAAATCTGAGTTTGCAAAAATTAAACAACCTACAATTAATTACAGTCGAACGAAACTTTGTTGCATTTTTGTATTTTTTCGGAAAAGCCGTCTCGTTTATCTATAAAATTTGCATCCATTTTGTTTTTCTTTGTTTGCAGAGAGGTGAATAGTGCTTCCTATTGACCTCTGAGCTAGCCATTCAGAATGTCCAGAGAGTACTATTTGTGTGGTATATACTAACAAACACTATCCTTAATTTGATAAAATAGCCTCCAACATCAGTTATGTAGGCATTTTCTGACTGAAAACGCTAATCACGCAAAGTTTTGGTTATTTGTGAAGAATGGTATGAGAGAAACAGTTAGTACAAAGCTCTTTAGAACTTCTAATGTACAATGCATGTAAAAGTAATGTTGTGGGCTGTGCGGAACAGCAACAAAAAAAATGGTGTAGTTCCATAGATCGTGAATCTGTCACAGCCCCCTAATGGGTTAAGAAAGAAGATAACATGCTTATATAAAAGTAAAGCATAACTAACCTTCCCCAGTTGGAAAAACATAATTCATCGCCTTACACAATGATGAGCTACATTCTTTTACTCTGACAACCAGAGCGAACCTTAGATTGACTCAATAGGATTGCCACAGAGTCAACGAGATGGCCAACTCTGCCCGGATCAAGAACAAGATGGGTTGCAGCATTTTTGCTGCTAACCTGAGAATTTGTCTTGAGTACCTGTATGGTAACTTCTCATTTGCATACAGTTGCAACGTTGACGCCTACTTAAGTTGATGGTACTGTTAATGTTGTTGAAGAATTAACAGTATTGTGCAGTATTGGGGACTTTAAGATAGGATGACTACAGACTACGACTATGGTTAAACATGCTACTGTGCAGAACCACTTGACTGTTCATTTTTCCCGTGTAGTCCTGTGGCCACGGTGAGCTGTTGAACTGTTTCACGTAGTTGTGACTACAGACATGGAGGTGGTCACAGATGGCCCAAGATTTCTCCTGCTTTCCCTTTGCAAGAAAGCCTTTACCTCAGCACTTGTGGTATTTGCCATTCTTGCCACTTTCAGCCTTCATGTGGCATAAGCCAAGAGTGTAGGTAGCACTTGGTGGACAATGAACAACATAAGTACAGTCAGAGACTATACACAGCCTCGTGACCTGCAGGGACAGCGACAGTTATAAGCACTAATTGTTTAGCAGAATCACACGGGTAGGAAGATATTTTGTCTGACGTGAGAGAAAAAATGCCACTGGCTTCCACATTCTCTGCCACGTGCTTGAGGTGCTGTTAAGAGAATTCATCTGCCTGGTTGCTAGATATAAACACAGTGCAAATGTCCTTGAATTCTGTGTGAAGGCAAATCCAGTTGTCACCTTCTCTGTAGACAAAACATCTTTTGTCTCTGGTGCTGGTCTGCACAGACTATAGTCCACCATGAATGTGAACTGCCACCAGGCAAGACAATTTCAGCACCTTGGCCACGAAGGAACCTCCCAAGTGGTGGCCACAATTGGCGCTCTTTTCTGGTTTCCAGCAGTTGGGGTACACTGCCTGGCATTTTGGACAAAAGCCTTACCCCCAGTTGCTCTAAGTTAGCTTTACAGGAAGCGCGATTTATCAAAGCTAACTCTAAATTTTAGGCAAATTTTCCAAACAAATCTTCTTCACTGATTTCCAGTGACGACGTTCTAAGATGAACGCCCATTATATACCAAAGAACTATTCTTTATTGACCAATGAAAATTTTGCAACCATGTAACGGAAGCTAAGTAATTGACCAATAATTAACTGAGTTTAAATCCGAATACACCCCTTCACTTGCACTTAGATTTGATAGCTGTCCTCAAGATGAAGAAGCTTTTTACCTAGAGAACAGTCATTTGAAAGAAATTTTAAGTTATAAATACTTTTTTTGGCAAGGACTTGCTTATTAGTATGCTTAAGAGTAAGGCAAGGTATTCCAAACTAGAATTTCCTGTTGCATAAAGTGCAGGGATGGTATTAACAACACAAAAGGTATGGATTTTGGGGGGGGGGGGGGGGGGACACAAAATTGCAAACAAAAACATACACAAAGAACATATCAGAAATAGTGATAGATTGGATTCATGAGTACCGATCTGTATTAATTCGCATAGTATTAAAGGTATTACAGAGTCTGCAACTATTGTGACCCTAGACATTCAAAGTGCACCCAATGCTTTAAGTTTACATGACATTTGTTCATGCAGAATTGAATAATTATTTTTATCAATTGAACCTCATGCAGTTCAGCTGTGCACTCAACAGCTTTCCTCTCAATCAATGATGTAAACTCTTTCTGCTCTTCAGCACTGTAAAGTCATTGGGTTGAACCTAGATCCCCTGCATCTAGCAACTGGTGCAAACTTGATAGCATAGTCTCCACAAAGAATTCTTGACCAAACTAAAACATTCTTTAAGGCCAATCTTACTCTCATCTAGTAAGCATGTTAGTGGGAATACCATGGCTGTGAAGAACCAATTATGTCACTTGAAATGTATAGGGGAAAATCAAATTCCATCATAAAAATTTTCAACCCAGCAGGCTGATTATCAACCTCTCCCTGAAACACAATTATCATTCACTAATTTGTTTTTAAATGTATGATTGTTCTTTCTAGAGGCCATTCCATCAGTCATTTTGACAAGTACTCCCAGGAAGATATTGGAAGTGCTGGGAGGCGAGTCTTTATTGGGTGAGGTACTTAGACCTAGAGAATGTAAGAGGTCGCTCAAAGCCTAGAAAGTGGCCGCTGATTGATCACAAGTCTCTGCACCTCCAAAATCATCAATGTAATTTTTACACATGTATCTGAGATACTTATACATGAAGGTGAGGACAGAAGTGGTGTTTTGACACATCTTAGCTGAAAATCGCTAAATGAAAGGTGGGTCAATGTCAAATAGAAGGTTGTCACAATGCTTGTAGCCAAAGAGATAATAGACACAATGGTTAATATGCAGTTAGTGATAAGCTTGGCTGAAATCTTTCTCGAACAGATGACTAGTGGGACCTCTGTGACGGACAATATCCAGCAATCCGGAAGACAATCATGATCAATGATCTCTCATTCTTTATACTCTTTATCAAGCCCCGCATCAATCTGGCAAAGTAGACTGACAAAGAAAAGTCTATCCCTTTGCTCCTCTCCCCCAATTACACCAAGAATCTTAAAATCCCTCTGGAAATTTTTTTAACATCAGAAAGTGAAACAACTTTACTTTGTGGTTGATTTGGCACTGCAGCAGCCGTTCAATCGAAGCCTCTTCTATCTTCTTCTCGTACAACTTAAGTGCTCCTTGAATTGTTTACTTAGCGCTTCATATTCTGTTTTCACTTTCGCTGCCTCTTTGCTTTTATCCGCACTACTACCCGTTCCCTAAAGTGGTGGTGGCATTTCTGACAAAAAATTCAACATTCCTCCAAAATATTCGACCTTGCCGTTGCTTTCCTGAAGCTCTTTTTCAACGTGAATAGTCCCTGACATGGCAAGCTTCGTTTTTCCTTTAAACTCCTTGGATTCCAATCCCACATGTTCCGCTAACTGCTCCATTTTTGTGAATGGGAGCTTACAAATTCCTCTCTCAACTCTTTGAAGCGTTCGTCAACCTCTGATTTCGTCATGTTCCTTGAAAATTTGCTTTGCACAGAAACACAGAACAAAATGCTTCAGTTGACACCATATTACATGAGACTATAGCAATGTCTTGATGCTTCAATGACATCTGTTTTCCTCTGGGAGCTTCGACAACAACAAGCCATCCTGGTAGGGTCGCCAAAATGTTGCCAGGCTCAAAACAAGCACACAAAATCAAACAAAGTTTTATTCTATCTTGCACGATCATGGATCGATCGATTGCCATCGCTCGAATGACTTACACTCACAGAAAAAGTCCTACCCAGATGAGTTATTACATCACGTGATCTTTTCCATCTCACACAGGGTAAGGACAAAGGGCATGTTAGTAAATGTTAGGACTGAAAGGGTCAATGGGTCAGTTTTACTTTCGCGAGCTGTGATCTTGGAAGAACAAAAAAACATGACGCCAAAACTCAATTCTCGTCCAAGTCTCCCAAACAACAGATGCAAGCACCTCCCTTGCCGAACCCAAGTCAGCCGTACCACATCCTAGCCCTTGCTTCCCATGGAGCATCCAGCCCCCAGAGTGCAGGTAGCCCACAGTGATATTGACATCGTCTTGCCTGTCGTGGACAAAGGTTGGACCTTTTGACACTCAGCAGTGCCGGAAAAACGACGGAAAAGGAAAAGCTTATTATTTATAATGGAAGAACAAAAATTTGATCAATTGATTTAACTTGTGTTAAAATAGGTCCCTATGATCTGTGGAAACGTTTATATACCTGCTGAATGTGTGCCTAGTTGTGCTGATGGAGCAGGAATTGATGACTGGGCATATTTATCTGCTTTTCATAAAAAATGAACGAAAAAATGTGTTTCTTGAGTAATAGGTTGGCTTTAAACATAACACCACACTTGTCTTGACATACAGTCCCTACAAGTGGCTCATAAAGGAACATGATATTGTTTAAATACCTGCTGATTGCGAAGCTGACTGTGCCAATTGAGTTGAATCTGATGACTGGGCGTTTTTTTCTGCATTTCATAGAAATGGAAAGTGAAAACGTTATTTTCAGTAAGAGTGCAAACATGTTTTACATAGTTCCCATATATGGTCAATGTGATATCATTTAAATATCTGCTGATTGTGAAGCGGATTGTGTCAATGGAGCAGACATCGATGACTAGTTGTTTTTATCTGCATTTCAGAAGAAAAAAAAAAAGGAGGAATCTGTTCTTTCATTTGTTAAAGTGCATCGGTTTGACACATCGCATTAAACATGTCTTGACATCTATTCCCTACACGTGGCTCAAAAAGCGACATGTGATATGCTTTAAATACCTGCTGATTGTGAAGCTGACTGTACCAATGAAATTGAATTTGACCACTGGGCATATTTTTTGCGTTCCATGAATTGGCTTGACTCGCACCAAACATGTTTTAATATGTGGTTCCCATATATGGTTCATGTGGTATTGTTTAAATAGATGCCTTAAATTAAGTTAACCCTGCGCTACTCTAATGGAGAAAGTCCATAGAGACTAAAAAGACATGAGAATTGCCTATCAATTCCCTGTAAAGGATATAAAAATTAACCTACTATCTAATTCAACTGCAATATGTTACATCTGCCACATATTTCTAGTTAACAATAGGAAGAAATTGCAATTAGAGCCTGGCCAACAAGAACCATGGTAGGGCTTATTATTACAAATTCTTATAAAAGTATGTCCAGATCTCATCTTTGAAGCAGAAGGTCTTTTCCACCAGCACCCTGTGTGGTGCAATTCGGTCTGGTTGGCGACTTGTTTGGTAATATTGAAGAGAAAATGTTTCTCTCAGCACATTCTCATTCTATATGAATAAACAAGAACTACAACATATTGTATTTCATTCTCTGCAATAACTTCTGGGGCACACAGAAGCATACACACGTACTAATAAAAAACAGTAAAATTATTTAATATAAATATTGTATTTTTAAACTTTACCCAGTCAAGAATAGCCAGCTGAATTCTCATTTTATATGAGTCTGCTCGGCTAAAGTGGATTCTCTTTTGTGCATAAATGAGTATCACCAAGTGCAAAGTCTCAATCCAAAATGTATCACGACACTGGAAGGATAGATAGAAGTAACATATAAGACTTCTTAAAAAAGTGCGAATCTATTATTTCTAATTACCATGGACATAAATACCAATATTGTGATAATACGAGAGCATAATCTTCAGCATTTTTGTAGACCATGGTCCCCTCCACTGCTTTCCTGTATGCAGTAATTGCCCTTTCTTTTGTTAGGGGCTTCTTGCTGCATTTATAACCTTCTTCCTGAATCTTTATTACAATTAGAGTGATCACCCTATTTTAATACAAAAAAAATATCGCAAACAGTTTACTTGCTTTTTTCTTCTATGACTATGCGAAATTCTTCAAGCACACATTTTTTTACAACGAACCAAGGCTCTTGGCTTCAATGAAGATTACCTTGTAATGGTTGATGATGTTAAGCATATAACTTTTCAGTTGATTTGCATCCCCATTGCAGTTCTTCATTTTATAATAAATGTGTGTTTTGGTGCACTTCACAGTACAAACGAAAGAAAAAAATTGAATTTTGGTAGTTGGTTCTATAATTTCCTATCAATGCCGACTTTGATGTTGATTATAATCACTACTTCACCTTTATCAGATAATTCAGAGAACCAAAATTTTCTGTGCATCCCTGACTAGGCCACTAGCTACTTTTTCAATGGCCTTTTTAACACCTTTTCCACCTGCAAATGAAAGATTAAGGGACAACCTGAGAACGTCAAAGTAACTTGTATCAACTGAGTCATCATACAAAAGAGCTAACATGAGCCATTATTTCATTTAGAAATGATGCGTTCAATACATACCATGCCAACTATCATAGGAATTTTTGATCCCCTTGTCATGCAACCAGTTCTTTAGTGCTGGGACATAGTCATGTGCCACTTAATGATGATATGGCAAGTGAAAGTTACAAGGCAGAACATACTTTAATAATTATTAAATTGCAAGAGGAAAGCAGGAAGAAAGGCAACAGTCAATAAAGAACTCCTCCTCTAAAGCTGAATTATCCATTGATCCTGGTTATCGGTCAAAAGAGTTCTGAGACTAAAATTTTACCTCAAGATGACCCCAACTTCAGGATTGGAATATACGAAGGGCTTAAGCATAGAGCAAGTTAAGCAATTGTCACTACACATAATTTTTAGTAGGTAGAGATCGAGAGGGGAGGGGGTTATTGCGATGTGCAGCTTACCAAGAGCAGTTAGAGATTCCACCACTTCTTTGGTCATGGGGACCTCACGTGTTGCGGTAGATGATAAGTCTTCCTTTGACCAGCTAAGACTGTAAATTACTTTCTTTGTCCTGCGAGCAAAGAATAAACGTCTCCTGAACCTGTTGAATGGTTGGAAACTCTACGTAAGACGATACAATGTCACAATATTATTACAGTTGTATTGTAACAAGTACATTTTTGCACTTTCAATTTTATTTCTTCAAAGGTACAATTAAAATTGCTTTCTAACTAGTTAAAGCATGTTCAAAACCTGTCTCCTCCAGTTCTGACCTTTGAGATAAAGCTGACACAGTGGTCTGTTGAGCTGCTCTACTGGAGTCATGCCTTGGGTCTGTTATAATGACCTGAATTTGGATCAAACATAATCATTGAGAGAAATTGTCATAAAAATGGACCTGCACAGTCACAACATTTTTAACCACCAGAGCCTAGATACTTAGAATCAAAGACAATTTTCACCAAGAGACAAATATAGTACTAACATCCCTGTCAGTGGCATAGTTACAATCTTGTTGAGCTTCCCACCGTGCTTCGCGCAACTTCTCTTCATAACAGGCCTCAACTGCATTTTTATATCCAAGAGAGGGGTAGACTGCCAGTAAAGAAATGAAATTCATTATGTAAAATAAATGTAAAATGAACATTTTTTACAGCATTTATAGCAGTAGTACAAGAAGAACAGTCCCTTTTATTTAGAACAATAATTATCACATGTGAACAGGAAAATAAAAATTACTTCTATTTATCTTCAGTTCTTGTCATAGGGGTTCCTGATTGTCTGTTAGGTAGTTTCAAAGTTCCAAGGTTCAAAACGATTACATACAAATTGCACTAGGAAATCAAAATTGAAGGGTTGCATGAACAATGTAGGAGAACACATTCTGCACATTGTGCACTTACCAGTGGAAATGTACTTCTCAACATAACCTATATTTGTGGCCTTGCTGTAATTGACGTACTGGGTCTGTGTAAGCCCAGTACTCATGAAGCCATGTATCATCCTAACAAACCCAAAACACACTATATTTTCTGCTCTACCTGAACTTGGTTGATAAAATTCGTATCAACTTCATCGAAATTTATGGATAAGTTAGATACCTAAGATTGACCGTAAACTTCCCCGAGATTACACTACTAGAAAACCAGCGTAGAGAGTGACTGGCAGCACAGCTCAAGCTTATTAGAGCCGCATGACCATGCCTCGAAAATCCCAAGGATTCTGTGTCCAAGGAAAATCTACACAAAGGGCACTTGCCATTATATCTTGCCATGGTGTGCAAAATATGTTTCGTGGCCTCTGTGGATGCAATAAAATAGGCTTCATCGGGTTTACTGGCGGTATGCACATCGAAACAGCCTGTTGTATTTTCACCAGATGACAACACATAATTATGGCAAATCATCTTGCCCACAGAAATCTGTTTGCATGGCTACGTTGCAAGTGGGAGGACAATCATGGCAAGACAACGACGACCCGAATGTAAACAAAGAGGAATTATGACCTTCACTCACCATTCCCCTTCGTTCAGACCGCTTGAATGAATGCAGAAGTCCTCCAACAAGCGAGACATTTCCCATTGGCATCCGAGAAGAAATAAAGAGACTGCTCGTCGCTTGCTGCAATCTCGACTTCAACCTCTCGAGTCGCTCTTCCATTCCGGGTGCAAAAGCAAGCTCCTAGGTGTACCTTATTCGGGAAGCACGCGGCGTTGTCAATTTAGCCTTCTTCGAGGGCAAATTATCCATAGCGAGTACCAGAAAAGATAAAAAGAAGGACAAGCAATGCTACGAGATCGATTTGACTCAAGGAGAAAGACAAGTGATGTCGCAACAGAAACGCTTGACATTACTTGTCTTCCGCCATGAAGCAAATTCCAATTCAATGAGATTGCATCAGGCAGACCACAGTTTGAGCATACCCCAATATTTTAGACCTCAAATCAAACATACTGAGGGCTCAAGAACTTACAGAAAACAGAGAGGAAACAGAGAAGAGTGTATGGACCTCCCACCGCGCCATTGGTGGAACCGTTGCGAGTATCAAATTCAAATTTCTTGCAAACAACATTTCACATTCTCGATAAAAATTACCAGCATTTAGTCCTTTCTTCATTTTTATTTGCACAGGCCAACTACTCTAAGTAGAAATAGACTAGAAAAGTTAAAGAATATGTGTCTTTCTTAAAAGATAGAGTATTGTTCTCTTCTCATATATGCGTCCGCCATCTTGCATGGGGTGGAAGATGATTGGTAACTAAATTAGGTGTTGGATTGATCCTCATGGCAAGAGATACCCAATACTACCCTACCCACCCCTCCCCTCTTGCCTAAAGCTAAAAAATAGTAGCCCTTCGGTGACGTAATGGTCAGCTGAGTGGGGCTTTGACGTTGACTAAAATAATAATACTTATGTGAGCCCAAAGGAACAAGCACCTTTGTTGCTCACAAAATATATGCAGGTATCATCTTCAAGCTGAGTGTTTGGGCTACCTTTGTGTGCAGCCGCTGAATCAGGGACAGTACAATGTGATCTGTTTCCCTGCCATGAAGTACCAGAACAGTTCCCAATGGCGAGGACAAACTGTCTTTTTAATGAGCAAATCTTGTGGCTCAAACACACCCAATGTAAATGTAGAAAATTATATTTTATCGTGAGCAACAATTTAAAAAGAATTTTTAGTTAAAATTGATCTTTGTTTGTTGCAACAGCTTAGTATCCTGCCTGCTCATGTGAGTAACAAGCTAGCCTCGCTGTCAACAATCATTTAAAAACTTCGACTTTAAGGTATTAGAACTGCTACAAAGTCAAAAAAAAATAAAGCAGTTTTTGCTAAACAAAAGTTGAGAAAGTGAGGGCCAAAGTTGGTATCTAAGAGCTCGAAGATTAATAATCATGGTGCTGAAATCTGAAACGATACTTTCTGCTGTTGACAGAAATGTTGCAGTTTTCACAACCTAACACTCATTAACATGTTATGAGGTATAACTGAGCTTGGACAAACTATAACAAAATTCGCCTACGTTCTGTTCTCCCAAAAAAGTACGATTGTATTGATATTTCTAAATCATTTTAAAAGCCTTCTAGAGACAAATGAGATATATGATATGTTCAAGGTCGATAACAGGTAAGGCTACAGTTAAGTCACCTATTATGCAAATTAGTGCATTGCTAAAGCTAAATCATTGTTTACAATGCCATATGGAGAGCATGTTATGAAACAAGTTCAACTAAGATCTTCACATTTTCTGGCCACGTTCAGTGCTGCAATCTGGTCCGTGGCACAACAAACAGTAGGAACAGCAGTTCACTCCTAAGAATTCAACATGGCAAAGAAGAAAGTAGTGCAGCAAGACAAAAATTATGGGCAAATTGAGGGTGATTTTGTGGCTAAATTGGACTGCACTAAAAACAAACTGATGTGTAAAGATGAAGATTTACCACGTTAAAACTTGCCAGGTTTATTCACATCATGTTAAGAAAAACGTCTTAAATTTCTGGCAGTGGGGGAACGTTTTGGAATTTTTAGCTGTGGCCTGAAGTTATAAGGCGTTCCAAAACTTTCACCTCTATATCTATTTACAGGTAAATAAACGATCTAAGTTGAAGTCAGGTCCAATTTTGCTGTTATTCTTTGTTATGGAGGAAGAGGGAGAATTATGCAATTCTTGATTTTTTGAGCCAGCATTACCTTAACCCTAACCCTAACCCTAACCCCTAACCCTAACCCTAACCCTAACCTTAGGTGTGACATCCGAGATCCCAGAGATAACTCTTGGACTAATCATTTTCAGGTTGCTGTTTTTTTTAACAAATTTGATTTCAAAGTGGGCTGCCTCATGGTAACACAAAAAGTCATTGCACTCATTTGTCTGTCAGAATTGCATTTATTTTATGCTGTTAAAGTGCTATCAGCACTATCATGAGGCATACTGTGGTTCTTCGGGCTATTGAACAACCAACTTTTGCTTGTCAGCCTCCTCGCTTGTGTCGTGCTTTGACCTGGACTCTTTTAATTTTTTTCTCTGCAATCTTTTGTTTAGTGATTTAGAGTGTACAAGCCACTCCCCCCCCAAAAAAAAAACATTCAAGTAAACATCTTTCGAAATAAAAGAAAAGACCAAGGGACTTTTGCATGTCTAGCATAGCTGTTTGTCTTCGTTCCCTTAACAAAAGGCTTCAAAAGCTTAAAGAAAACCAACTGAGATACTTTTGGTGTATGCCACGCAAGCGAAATAGAATGGTATTCTTACCAAGAATGGGGGCTACACTAAACCGGAGCCGCTGTTCCTGATAACACAAGCACCACAACATACCTACAGAATTCTGTCTGTCAACAACTTGAGGAGATCACACAATTAACCATGTTCACGGCACTGATAAAATTATCCACAACCAACCAGGCGCAATGTTTCCAGAGTTAGTATGGGCCAAATATCATCAAATTAGTCTCGTCCAATAACTCTCACTCTTTCCACATAAATCATCACATGTAAACTTTCCTGACTCAGTTTTTGAGGCCAGAGACTCATCACTGTAACCTAATCATGTTGCGAAAGAAGTCGAGAAAATTAACTGACCACACAAAGCAACTTCTACCTCGCACACTGATTTCAAGTGGAATAGTGTTTTATGACACAGAGAGAATTGTGCAAAATGATATGTAAGGGAGAGAGGGGGGTGGCGATAGATGTAAACAGCATTAAAACGTTTTTGTTTTCGTTTTGGTCTACTGTAGCTTGGAAGGTTTTTTTTTTGTATTGACAACGTAAAAAAAAATGGTCAAGTACTGAGGAAGCCTCAAAATGTGACCCTTCATGCGAAAAGGGGGCTTATGGATTTCACTGAAAACAGTGAATTTTTCTCACGGTCACAGTGCGTGGATCTGAGTTTTTAAACCCATTCACTCCATGCAAGAATTTTTCACTCTTGGCATGCTAATCATGTTGCGAAAGCTTGATGTAGACTTTCACGCCGTGATTATTTAACCAGTGCAAACTTTCACTCCGTGAAATCAAGAGTGATTTTCTTCATACTGTGAAACATATCGAGGGTGAATAAAATCAAACCTGTTTTGTTTTGTGTATTCTCTCCCCTTCTGCTGCTCTTTGAACTCGCAAGAAACAACAATATGCGCGGTCACATCAAGGGAAATTTGTGGAAAGTGATCTATGCCAAAATTTATTTGTCTCAGAATATTCAAGCTGTTTTATATAGCTTATGAAAAAAAAGAAAAAGCATTCAGACTATTCCGCATGTAGGCCCGTAAAGCCACAAATTGCGATCAAAATACAGGAACAAAGTCGGTTATTTTTTTGTTGATATCTTTGTGTTCATGGCAAGCATAAGGTATATGTGATCAGAACTGCCTGTGTTTCGTGTCAGTTTGTTTACATTACCAGTAACTGCAACAGTCAGTGACTTTTGGCTTTTTCTTCTCCGCAACATTCAAATTTTCCCAATGTCAGAGATGCTTAGTTATTTACCACATATGGCAAGGTTTTCACTCAAGAAACCTAACAAAATTCTTTGCAGGAAGACTGTAAATGCCATTCTTAAAACTGGGATAATTGTCGTCAGTGTCAACGAGCATTGCAGTGAAGAGACCGATCTTATCTGCAATTTTGTTGTAGCCCCATCACATGTGCTGGTAAACTCTACTTGATTTGCCATGCTCCATTTCAAGTTCCTTCTCTCACTGAGGTACTTTTTTGCAAGTACAGACATACATATCTGTTCTGCTGTCTTAAGTATTACACACGTATCTATACTGTATCTATTTTTCGTTGTGATAATATACAAGTTTACTGAGGGGCACAATATTAGTCTGCCTAGATGTGCCCCTCTCTTACTTGGTATTATTTCATTTTCTTTAATTAGTAGTGTTTGTAATTAATGCTAAGTGGAGAAAAAAATACAAATGGAAAATAAATGCTGAAGTGTAATTGTGCGAAAATGTCGCTCATGACAGGTGACTCTGCTGTAATTAGTTACTGGCACAGTAACCTGTGTTAAGTCTTGTGGGTTTCACTCATAATGAAGCTTTATCTCCATGTGTTCCTTGTGTTTTTTCAATATATGATAATTTCATAAATTTGAGTATCCCCATTTAGCAAATGTAGAAAAACATGATTGGTATATTCGTGGAGGGTTGAGTCGAACAAAACTTGTTGAGTATTATTATCCCAGCTAATTATTGTCAGTGATGTTTTGTCACGGATAATATGCACCCCCAATTAGGGTGTGTGTTTAGTTTCCTGCTCCCTTTAACTGTGGCTTTCTACTGTCCTTTACTTGGTGAAATTGAAGAACAGTCCTTAAGCCACCAGCTCATGACAACAGTAAAAATGAAAACGAAAACGAAAAAGAGAATACAGGGTTCGCACAGTCTTGAAAAGTCCTTGAATTTTCTTCAACTTTGAATATAGTAGCCTGGAGAGAGTTTTTTGACGCATTTTGGTTGTCCAAGACAGAATATAAATCGTAGCTCAGAGAATTTAATGGTTATTAACATAAAGTGCTATATGTTTTATGCAATAATTAACTATCAATCTACGACAAGTGAACTGAAAAATGTAGAGAAGTTGGTGAAGCAAACAGTTCAAGCTGTAAAGTCTTGTTAGATTGGACTGGAAATCTGTATTTTTGTACGGTATGTGAAATTATATTCCTAAAAGTGGTTGCAATTTTTTGTGTGAACCCTGGAATAAAAACTCTAGATTGTGAAATCGTTACATAGTATACCTTCTGCTTCTCGAAGCACGTAAATTCATTGCAGGTTGGTGACGTAAGTAGAGGCCCAAATTAAATTGCAGTAGGTAATATATGGGTAAATAAGTGCATAATATAGTGTAAGAAGAGATATTGAGGGTAAATAGTAGTTGCCTTTATAAAGTAACCTGACAGATTTAGAAATCTTAGCTGCGATAAAATTAACACGAGTTTTTCACATAAGGTGTTGTTTAATATAAACTCCGAGAAACTTAGTATTATCTACTTTTTCTTATCTACTTGTACTTTCTTCTGGCTTCTTTATTTCTTTTACTTTTTTAACGTTGGGTAAGACATAATCCCAGCCATGTAGATGTTCCACAGACCATTTTGAAGTCCTTGCGAACCTGTACTTGTTGGACTTGGGAATTGTTGCTGGCCTTTCTTTAAGTAGCAGCTTCACTGCTGCTATTGTCTCCGGTGTCCAAATAATTGCCATCGCTCTCCTTGCTTCCCAGTGATTTCCATGAGGTTGAGCCTGAAGATTTAATGTTAGAACAAGAACTAACACTTTATAGTATCACAGTGTATGATAGGTCTTGTGTGTTGCATGAAACAGTTTCGTGCACATTTCTAGTATATAGAAACTGTGAAAACAGCCAGTTTCATTGGATCTACCTTATTATTTATGAAAAGTTAAGAAGTTTTGAAAATGAAATGGAGCTGAGGGCACTTAAGTCGTGCAATTTAATGCCTTGTTGGAGGCACAAATGTAATAACTGGTCACAAATGTAATAAAAGTCACATGTGTGATAACATTTGATCACAAATGTAATAATTACCAACTTAACAATTTAAAAAGAGTAACTCACTCAGAGACACATATTAAAGGTAATATAACTTTGTATTCTGAATTGTGCAGGGCAAAGATGACTTTCAAATCGTATCCAAACAAAGAGGAATTCAGTCAAAAGGACCTAAGAAAAACGTAAAGAACGGGAAGTTGAAGAGAACTAAAAGAAGTAGGGAGGGGGAAAGCGAAAGGCAAAACTTGAGTGGACGCTGAAAGTCTTTTGTGCGAGCTTCGCAAGCTATTATTAAGCTTTGGGAACAGCACGACCAGCATAATACTCGACAGGTATGCGAAGTTTCGGATAGTTTAAAACCTTTAATTTTAAGCGAGATAGAGGCCGGAAAGTGCCTCAAATAGCTCTTCTTGATGGCATCAGACAGACGGCTGCGATGGCAACCAGAATTGGTTAAGCACGATAGGTAACCCTCATACGAATTACATGTAAACTTGCTAATTGGTTTATGATGGCATTGAGCAGTTTCAACATGCGACTGTAGTGTCACCTGTTCGTCACACAGTCCTGGCGGAAATTTTATTGTTGCAATATAGTGAAATAAGGACTTAAGACAACCTATAACTTCAAAACAATGGTTTAATCTCATTAAATCTGAAGATTAACTTACAACCTTGAAAAAGAAAGGCTTGTGGTTTTCAAATTAGGACTTTGAATTGCTTTCGTGCTATACATGGCAGGGAAACTGTAGTTGTGCATACAAAAAAGTATGGGAACCGAACATCAGTCCTATTAATTAATACACCAAGCACGAATTTTCTCTGAGATGAAAACAGTTTTTAATCTAATCACTCTTTGGCAAGTCCAAAAAACAAGCTTCCTTATTTGGCGTTAAACGAGGAACATATGTTCTTCTTTGGTTGGCACGCTTTTCTATTTACGTGTCTTTACAATATTCTTCCTGAAAATGCCAGATATTGCAAACCATCCAAATTCTAGAGGAACTAACCTCACCCATGCATGATACCATTTAGGGGATTTAATAACTGCCGGAAGGCGTTCAACAGCACTACTGCATCTCCCCTTCAGCATTTCTAGTTTCCTTATGATGACGACTGTTTTTTTTGCAAGTTCTGGAATGTATACAGTAGGGCAAGACATCTTGTGTACTGTTTCTCCGATGAAGGTATTTACACCTCATAGGGATGTTCTCATAAACCGAAATGACTTTAAGGTAATCTTAATTATACTTTCTAGCACATCGTTGTTTAAAAATTGCCTTATGTATCCTGATCCTGCTGCATTCTATACAAACATTACAAGTCATTTATCTTATATTTGTGCAAAATGTCAATAAAACCTAAGTAAAAGCACCAATATATGGCAAATGTAAAAAGGCTTCTAGATATTTCTTAAGTCTCATAATTTCATGTTGTAGACACTCATAAGTTTTCATTGTTTTTTTTTACATTGCAAGTCAATCCTTCCTATTTCTTGGACAATCAGTGATAGAATTATGGCCCCTCATAGGGTTCTTGCAGACAGAACATCGTGGCAGTGCTCTAGAAGGCTGTTGTCTTGTTTCACTTGATGTCTGATCTCGTTCTGCAATAAAGAAATGAAGGTGCTGTCATAATTCAGAAGTCGTTATTATTTCATGAGTTCCTGTCATTCCTAAAATGCCTCCTAGTAGTGCTTTGTCATCATTTGATTAAGAACCACTAAGATATTAGTTTAGAGATGTTACAGGGCACAGAGATTGTTATTAGTTTTGGTGAGACATCTCACCTCGGCTCAGAATAGTGAAGCCTGGAAAATTAACAGGAAACAAACGTGGTGCCGTGGGAGGTACATCCTTTGCAACCATTCTCATCCTCTCTGTCCACTTCCTAATGGCCTCTTCCCTAGGTTGTTTCTCAAGCATGGTATTCATAGGATCTGGAACCATGTTCTTCAACTCAATGCATGCATCCTGCACCTGTTGTTTGCTCAATGTCATAAAAAACTGGAAGAGTTCTCCCACATAGTCTAGACAGTAAATAAGACAAAAACACATGTTTCCAGAGTGTATATTAACCAATTACGAAAAACTTCAATAGCAATAAATTAAATATTAAATCTATCTAACATAACAATTTTACTCTACAAATGATAGTAAATAAATACCAAAAATGGGCTTGATCTTTAGATTTCTCACAGTAGCCTCTCCATTTTTAAACTTTGGGTAGGTCACTTTCAAAGGGACACTTCCATCTTTGTTCACTTTCTCTTCTCTGTGTAAATTATAGTTAAAGTGCAGAGCAGCTAGTATATGCCTAGAAGAGATAAAATAGAAAAAGTTAGGGTATAATAAAATATGCTGCATAGTATTAACTCAGCTGTGGAAACAACTTCTCAATGAGATAAGAATAATAATTAGCTGGGATTTTTCCCTTGGGAACAATCAATATTATTGTGTCTATTATTAAATCCTATCGATCTTATTAGCCAAACTTGTACTCAAAACCAACAGATCCAAATTGCATTATTGACCTAATGATTAAGAGAATACTGATAGCAATAGTCGTTATTACACTGTATACTGGTGCACATTAGTTTAGCCTACCTGCAGTACATTCCAAGATAGGAATAAGCAATGATCTTTGGTGCAAAAAAGTTGAGAACAGGGTGAAACCCTTCAAGACAGTCAGTCTGAGCACTTGGGGATGCTTGCATGATTCCTTTTTTTAGGCTGTCGGCAGTCAAGGCCTTTTTCATCTTCTCATACACTATGTCCCCTAAAAATAAAATTGTAAATTAAAGTGTGAGAAGTTTACTTTGCCCTCTTCTGCACCTAGATTTACATGTTTAAGGAGACTGTTTGGAGATCTCTGCAATTTCTCAGAAATTTTAATTGGAATACAATGATGGAAAGACAAGTTAACAAGGCAGGCCTTTTGGAACCATGTAACATTAAAAAAAAATCTATCAACTATACCAGGATGAATCCATGTCCGATCAGGAATATCTCCATGTGCGCACTTGTTGAAGAGAGGCTCATCCAAGTCGGTGTGTCTATTCACAATGTGGCTCAGAAAAGACTTGAATTTGGCCCATATGACCTTCCCATTTCCATCAGACGTAGAAGTAGCACTCCAGTACAGGTGCCTTTCACAGGGCTTTATCCAAGGCTGGAGATGCTCATTCCCTTTCTCCTTGGAAATTTTGGACAGCAATTTAGTGATCCCTTCAGGAACAGAGAAACAGTAAAGTCAGTTTCACCTTTAATGTTGATAAATGATAATAGTCTAATTCATATCCAAGATTATACTGTTAAGTTAAGTATCTTTTGAACATTAAAGTGCTTAAGGTAAGTCATAGTTATTTATAACATTGGGTTTATATGATGTGTAGATACAAAATGGTGGCAAATAATGCTTTCAATCAGTGTTACTGCTCGAGGAAAGTCATACCCCTACAACAGGAGTTTTTAAAAAAAGTACTTTAGATTTGTGCGGGAAAATGTTTAACATAAACAACTAGAGAAGAAAGTCATCATTACTTTTTTTTAGATGCCAGAGGTCAAAGTAATGTTTGATATGTGTCAAAACATTCTTCATGTGACTTGCAGTCTGGGTGTGCCGGTCTCAAATAAATGCAGTGATAACAAGGCCACATCCAAGCAGAAAATCAATGCACTTCTGGAATCCCTTAAACTCCATGGCTGGACTGCTTCCGGCTTGATGTCTCTGCCAGAACTTTAATACGACACATGAGTTGAAACCCTGAGCAGGTACTAGCATAGCAACTGGCTTGCTTTCATTGACTAGTGACTTGAAAGTAGTAACTCATATCTCAGATACATATGATTGTTATAACTAACAATAAAAAACAAGAAACAATTAAAAACAAGAAATTTACACCAGCCTTAAGTTGCATTAGTACAGCAGACATGGGGTTGTACATACTATATGGCTAAAAATGTACCAGCAAGCAAATGATTATACCTGTACAAGTGCAAAATGGATGATCCGTGGCAATGTGCAACAGAAGATGGTGTAGGCACCGTATTTAGCACAGTGGCCCATGCTATCGTGCCTTCCATCTCCTGCTATTGTAAGATCCCCCAGAACCTTGAGCTGAGAGAACAAGTTTGCTTGGTAGCGCTTCCAAAAGAGATGTACAGTAGGGAACAACCAAGTCTAAACTTTGAGTTGAAAACAGGTTTAGAAAGGTGTCTATAATGATATTGTATAATAGGAAAAGTAAGAAAAATTAAAAGAATCCATCTCCAGCTGATGATTTCAGTATAGATGTAAGACCAAAACTGAAAAAAAAATTTCAACCCCGAGGAAATAAATTGATGTTGCATAACCAACAGCAAATTCACAAATGCGTATTGAATAACATTTTGTACAGGAAAACAGATTACCCGTTGGTGCTTGAAGAAAGTATTTAATGACACACAGGCCAATCCCTTATGCTGGAATATGGTCTTCATCTTTGTGAAGGACCCACCAGCAAAGAGTGTAGCCATGCAGATGAGGAAATTCCCAGCCGTTAGCTTGGTCCCTGACATTAAAGGTTGACTGGTCCAGGTAAATTCCTTCCTGCAACCAGGGTTGCTGCATGTTGTCCTGATGGTGACTGCGGTTCCAGACTGAGTTGCTGTCACATCAGGCTTGTTTCCAGTGCGGCAGAAATGGCAAAACTGGAAGAGCAGGAGGAGCTTGGATAGGAACACTATGTGTTTCGGTTCCGTCCTTATGTCGTTGTTACTTGATAGTGGAATACTGCAATAAAGACAGAGAAATGCACACAATGTACAATATAGGAACAAAACTTCAGTGGCCTTTAATGCCTTTTTAAGCAAGAACCATATTCTATTTTTGTAGGAGTAAAATTGTCAAACAGGGTACTGGAATCTCAGTGATTCCCTGATCTTACTATTTCAGTCGGGGATCCAGTGGAGGGGCCTGTACCCCCCTATTTTAAGACAAAACTGAGGGCTGAAGGGCCGCAAAAATTTTTTTTAGACTATATAAGGTTTAGTTATAATCTGTAAAAATTCTTATTATTTTTACCTCCTGTCATTTGTTTCCTTCTCTTCATCCTCTTTTTCTGTATCCCCTCTGCTTTCACTAAAGTACTCTGCATCACTGGAAAAGTCAGGTTCTTCCTCTTCTTCAATATCTTTTTCTTCACTGATACATGTATCTTGGTTGTCAGTGTCACAAGACTCCTTACTCTTTACGTTTTCTTCTAACCCTTTGTCTGCAGCCTCCTGAAGTTTTCGGGTCAACAACTCAACTAATAAAAAAAGTGTGGATGTCAATAATATTATAAGAATAAAATTCCCTCAGCAAAGAATAGGTTTGAGGAACAAAAAACTCAAAATCAAATCTCTAACATTATGTGACCATACAAATAACACATACATGTAAATAGGGCATCACATGGCTGAAGCTTACCTTTACGCTTTAGCTGCCTTTTTTTGTCTTTTGATGTCTTCAGGGATTGTCGCACTGAACTAAGCTGGCCTTTTAAAAGTTCCATTTCATGGCTGAGGATACTACATCTCTGATCTGCCAGTGTCTGTGTTGATTTATCCTGTATTATAAAATTAAAAAAACTATGGTTTATCTTTTAAAATAAATACCAAGAATATCCTCCTGTAAGAAAGAAATTAACGCTTATTATTATTATTATTATTATTATCATTACTATCATTATTATTATCGTCATCATCAACATCTAATCATTGTTATTATTATGTTTATAATTACAAAACAGGATACATTCCACTTGTGTAAAAGGTTCACTCTCTTCTGCATCTTGGACATAACAAAAGTCTTTGTGTATCTACAAAAAAAAAACAAAACCAAATTGGCCACTTCCATCACTTTTCACTAATGATGATCTGGTAGCATAATGAAATGGAAAGTTACGTGACTGTAAATGAATATTGCTTTGCAGTAAGGTATGTACCATGTTGGTGCTACATGTAGCTTCAGGTTCCAATCCAGATTGCTCTTGAAAGCCACCATTACATGTCCCATGTTGGCCCTGTGAAAACCAATGATAATAATTTTTTCTTTTTTGCTGCTATCTTAATCTTGCATCATTCACCCCAGTGTTTACCAAAGGATATGAACCTCTGATCACAGGATTTTCTTTGGTAAGCGTTGCTTTGGAGTTCAGTCGTACTACTACTAGTAATGTCCTAATCAGGAATATCAATAACAAGCTATTAATTGACAAGGATTTAGTCACGACCCTCCATTGCACTCAAACTATAAAAGATTACAGAGCATCTCACCTCCTCCGATTGACTGCTTGTAGAGGGGTTGATCTGGATATCTTGTGAGTTTTCAGCTTGTACGGTTTGTGCCTGCAAATATTCAATAGTACACAACATAAGAGCTTACACAAGCACACCCAAGTATACCCTGCAGTTGAAATTCTTACCGCCTAAATGCTTGGGGAAGGATAATCAATGCTTGTCGCTTCTGGTTCTTGGAGTGTTTTGAGGCGAGCCTTCGCAGATCTAGCAATCTGTGAAAAACAGCAAAACAACTGTGTTTTCTTTAACTTCGATGGTACGGGGACCAATTATGAATCACAGAAAAAAAAAATCACATGAAATGTCTCCAGTAGGTGTGACAATACTTTCTTACCATTCGCGCTTCCCTTCTCTTTTTAGATGGCGGCCTGTCATCTTCTCCTTTCCGTTTAGCGTGTATTAATGGGAAACACAAACCCCAATTTCATCTTTCTTTAAATCTCGCTTTAAGTTGACTTCTTTGTTTAACGGCCTTTGAAAGTCGTCTGGAGCAAAGTGTTCGGAACACAACGAGGAGGTCTTCCCTGGCACCCACATCTTCCTCCTCTCCAGTACGAAGTCGACCCACTTCTTTCGCCTTTTCTTTTTAATCGGACACACGTCGCCGAAGAATGGAATTTTATGCATGGATATATTCCTATCTGGGTCCTTTACGTTGCCACAACGCGCTGCAACGCATCTCTCAGGCATTATAAATCTCGGCTTGGAAGAAGAGATGTAACAGGCCGAAGTGATACAAGTTCCTGAAGCTATGTCATCATACGTCACGGATCCTATCCAGCCGAGAGGAGACTAATGCGAATGGTGGACCAAAATTTCGAACACTTTAAAAAATCATTAACAAATCATGTTTTGTTCAAATCGCAAAATTTTTTCGCAGAAGTTCCTCTTTAAATGTGTACTTTCAGATAAGAAAAGAAAATTTTTAGGTTATGGGAACTTTAAGCTTACGCCAACCAGTGCCAGGAACAAATCGTCCACATTACAATCAGAATTAGTGGACATTAGAATACGGGCTGCACGATTTTGGAGCCTCTGCAGCTTATCGGAAAGACCAATGCCTCAGTTGCTCCATACGACATTACAGTAATCAAAATGTGGTTGAATTAAACTGGCGTAAACATTAATTAATACATTAAAAGGAATATGATGTTGTATTCTTTTAATTGCACCCAAAGCAGAAGCAATCTTTTTACAAATACTCTGTATGTGGCATTCCCAGCTTAAGTTTTGGTCAATATGCACTCCAAGAGATTTTGCCGTTGACACTTGCATCACGGGATGGTCGTTTATCATAAAAGAAGGAGTTTCAGAAAGCTTTGATAGCTTCTGCCTCGACCCAACTAACATAAAGTCAGTTTTAGTCAAGTTAAGGGTCAGTTTGTTAGCCGATAGCCATATATACACCTTGTTTAAATCATCGTTAACGCAGTCATTTATGAGTTTTAAATCTGCGCTGGCATAGGTTAGGCTGGTGTCATCGGCATACATTCTAGGTTGTGAAAAATGCAAGCAATTAGGTAGGTCATTAATATACAGTAAAAACAATAAAGGACCAAGAATTGTTCCCCGGGGAACACCACATGTTGCTAATTTTGGGTTTGACATTGAGCAATTAATTTGGCAAGTTTGGGTACGATTGTTTAAATACGAAGTAAACCATTCGTGACAGGAACCGCGTAATCCATAATATTGTAATTTCGTTAATAAGATATGATGATCAACTGTGTCGAAAGCCTTTTTTAAGTCTAAGAAGACAACGGCGTTGACAAGGCCGCGAACAGTGTTCGCTGCCCAGCTATCGGTAGCTTCGAGTAATGCGGTTACAGTAGAATGTAAAGAACGAAAACCAGATTGGTAACATGATAGAATACAGTAAGATAGTGATACAACTGGTCGTAGACTACCCATTCAAATACTTTGGCCACGACTGGGATCACCGATATTGGTCGATAATTGGTGGGATCATTTCGTTTAGCAGAATTTTTATACAATGGAGTAACCCTAGCCGACTTCCACTCATCGGGAAAAATTCCTGTCAACAGTGATTGATTAAATATTAAAGTAAGAGACTCGGCAATTAGATCAGGGCACTCCCTTAATAATTTAGCTGATATACTATCTAATCCAGTGGCCTTTGATTTACAAAGTTTTGTAGGTGGTATCAACATTTGAAACATTTCGACTAAGCCTTGGTCCAATCTCTATGAAGAAAGTGTTCAACAATTCAGCAACTTCTACTTGATTGCTCGATTTTAGTCCCTGATATTGTATTTCATTTATTATTGTTTTATTAGATTTGCGGGAAGTCAATTCATTGATGGTCTTCCAGGTCTTACGTTGATCACTGGCATAATTATTAAAAGAATTATTATAATAGGCCTTTTTAGCAGCCTTCATTTCCTGATTTACTTTATTTTTGACCTTCCGGAATCGATTCCAAGAGGACGCATCCTTAGTTTTAACAGCTTTTTTCTTTAGCCGGTTTCTGAAATTCATTCGTTTTTTCAAATTTGTGGTAATCCAAGGAGACTTGGTGGGACGGGTGCGTTTAGTTTTCACAGGGGCGTGCTTATCACAAACACTTAGGAATAATTCTTTACATTTTTTCCACATGTCATTGGGGTCGTACAGTTCTTTGATATCATCCCACGGTTGCGTTGAAACATCATTACGGAAATTATTACTGTTGAAGTGTTTAAATTGTCTATAGCTGCTCAAATTGATTCCTTTAGAAACAGGTGGGATTGAAATTTTACGGTACGCGTAAACAAGACTGTGATCGCTTATACCCACGTGTGTCACCCCAGAACAGAGAATATTGTCTTGGTGACTGGTGAAAATAAGATCAATTAGGGTACTTGTTGAGGGTGTGACTCGAGTAGGCCCGTCGATTAATTGTTTTAAGCCATAAATATCGGTAACATTTAACAGAGCCCTTGCATAAATGTTTTCGCTGGACAGCAAATCGCAATTCATATCACCCATAACATAATGTTCAACATTCTTGGAATCAAGTCTTGCTAACAAGGAGTCAATATTCAAGAAAAGGTCTATAAGTGAATTTGGCGGTCGGTACCACGAGGCAACAACAAAAGGTTTTGAGTTAGGTTTTAAAATTTCAATTGATAAGATTTCTAAAAGTTCGTTATCTAAATCCTCGCAGACTACGTAATTTATATTCGAATGAATATAGAAGCACACACCCCCACCAAATCTCCCATTAGCGGTCCTGTCACGACGGATGACATGATAACCCACAATTTAAACA
The DNA here is from genome assembly GCF_958299795.1 of Porites lutea. Classification (NCBI taxonomy): domain Eukaryota; kingdom Metazoa; phylum Cnidaria; class Anthozoa; order Scleractinia; family Poritidae; genus Porites; species Porites lutea. The sequence goes on from NC_133201.1 coordinate 20,528,532, forward strand.
TCCTGATCAGATATACTCCCGTCGAGTCTCGTCTCATTAATAGCTAGTATATCAGTGGGTTGACCATCTAATACAATACGAAGTTCATCTCTATGTTTCAATAGACTTGTAATAATTAAGCTAGCCATTTTAAACCCACGACCCTTGGAAAATTTAAAATCAGGATTCGAATTGCTCCTGGCACTAGTTGTTGTGGTGGAATTAGGTGTCGCCACAGTCGTTGAATAGGAATCATGTCAACGAACAATATTATTTACGAAATTACTAGCTAAAATAGCAATACCTTTTTTGTTAAGGTGCAGTTTGTGATTGTTCAAACACATCTCATCAATGTTTGGATGCTCGACAAAGCTCCAACCATGTTGGTTACAAAATGTTCTTAAAACTTTATTACAATCTGTTATCTTCTTCTTGAGCGAGTCTTCATCGAATCTTTGTGTAATTGCAGAGATGGTCAGTTTAGAGTCAGGTGAATTTGTTGCAATAACATTGCCCAAGTCAAAAATCTTCTCCTTTAGCTGGATTTTTAAAGCCATGTTTTCATTTTTCAGTGCTTCGACTTGGCTGGAATTGGCGGGAAGGTCAGTCGACCGTTTCAGCTGTTCAAAGTCAGGTTCGTCATAAGTGTATAAAAGTCTCCCAATCTTGTTTCCCACTCAGTCACATACTCGTGATATCCCCTAAGGAAAGAGTTTACCTATACAATTTCCTGTGACATTTTAGCTATTCAGCTCACCTTTGATTTGATGTGATATCTTCTGAAATTTTTTAATGTTTTAAAATTTTTTACTCGTGCACAGTGTGGTGTAAAAGCGTAGGAGAGAATGTCCTCTGTGGGATTTTAGATTTGGTTGTGATTTTAATTTGTTTTAGCTTAGTTTAGATGTTTATTACAATTGTGACCAAATGTTATTACACTTGTGACCTTTATTACGTTTGTGACCAGTTATTACATTTGTGCCTTCAACAGCCTTTTTTCATAGTTGTCTATTGGAATTGCGAAAATAAAACTCTGTGAAATGCTGTCTCACCAAAATCACGAAATTAAGTACCAACATACAGCTGACCTGCGATCCGGATAGATCAAGTCAGCCACTTCAAAACTATACAGTAAACACCCACATATAAGACCAAATGGATTAAGAACATCAGGCTGAAAGGGAGATAGTGTCGGAATAAGAAAGCAATGTAACTGGCCCTGGTTGAGTTAGCGTGACTGTAATGAATATTATAGAAATGTTTAAGCTAATGTTACATTTCTTCCCGTTGATGTTAACTAGTTTACTACCTGACAGATTTTTATTTTATTGATTGATTTACTGATTTGTTTGTCTACTTGCTTACTTACAATAAAAGTAATAAAATATGCTAAACCTCTTGTAACATGTTATGTGTAGTATTTCTGAAATAAAGTTTAAGAACATTTTTAGAACATCTTCAGGCTGACTTCTCACTAAGCACCGGATAAATAAGAACTAGATCAGCCTGTACCTGAAATCATCTGTTCTTACTGTACTACAAACATTGCATACTCCTACTCTTAAATCAGTATGCAATACTTAATATATGTTTATGTTTGAGCCAACGAGTCATCAGGTCTTTTTTCCTATTTCCATCCCTTCCGTTGCTCTAATCCAATTTTACTATCATCTAGACATTGCCTCTCACAAAGTTGCTTTTCCAAGGCAGTCAATGATGACTTTAAGGCACTACTGAAGTTTGCCCAGTTTGGTTGACATTGCTGTATATTTGCGGTCGCAAGTCTCCCTGAAGCACTTTTTGTTGAATATAATAATATTATTTAAGCCAGAGTAGTCTTGGCCAAACTGCTCCAATGAGTTTGCAATTCTTCCCCTTCCTCTAAAATGTGTGAAAGATCTGCCATCAAAGTCACCAGCTAGTGGCGAGATTTCCACTTTATTTTTGTTTTTTTACCCCAGTGAGGCAAGGGACCGGTAGAACTTATCTTGATGGTCCACTCTACCTCAAAAAGGTCAATGAAGTTCTGGCACTCTCTGGTGGCAGCCTCATCTTTTTTTGTAAAGCTGGTGTTTTGAGCTGACTTGCGACACTGCTTTATGCTGTGCCCAAGCTTTAGGGCCAGTCTGAGGACAATACCGTGGTTGGCAGTAGAAGTTTAGCTTCTTACTGTACCTTTGACCGTTGAGACCTATGGGGCAATTTTATCAGTGCCTTCAGAGCTCTGAAGGCATGAAAAATCCCATTCAAATCATGCGAGGCAAAAAGTTAGCTGCAACAAGCTCTTCTTCTTTTGTTGGCATCCTTACCACCTCCAGGGCCAACATGTAATTTTGGTGGTAATCCCCTAGATGCAAAGCCTCTCAATGGCCAAATCTTGTTCCTCAGCAGTTTTCATGCCCATTGCTTTTACTACTTCTGTTTCATTTTTGTGCTTTCTTGTACAAATATTATTGTTACCGTTGATCCTAACTTATTGCATCAGTTGAATCAATTCACTTTTTAGCTTTATAATGCAGCAGTTTTCCACATTACAGATGTTTGGAGTGTTACAAGTTTCATCCCTGTTATAAAGACTTTCATATTTACCTCCAGCGGCCCCTGCAATGGTTCTGCTTCATCTGCTTCATTTGACAGCTCAGAAACAGGCGGGACTGCAAAGGCAACAGTCATGATATAAGATTTGTTGTAATATCTTATTAGGCCTTGGAATCGGACTTTTGAATGTTGAATTCCTGAGTCTGGGACACTTAGTACAACTTATATGACTTTTATTGCCTAGTATGGCCTGATCTAACTTGCCGATCCTAAGTTTTTGCATCAGTCGAAGAAGTACATTTTTTATGTAGCTTCATAATACATCTGTTTTCCATATTGCACAAGTTCAGAGTGTTGCAAGTTTTGTCCTAGTTATAAAGACTTTCATATTTACCACCCGTGGCCAACGGCTCCTGCTGTTGTTTGCTTGATTTGATGGCTCGGGAAGAGGCGGGACTGCCAAAACGCCAATGCCATCGTATTAAGGATTAAGGTCTGTTAATATACTTGAAGACCTTCAAATCAGACTTGACAATTCACGAGTCTGGGGCAGTCATTGTAATTGTTATTACTCTCATTGCTTAGTATGGCCTGATCTGATTTGCTCCTCTTGGTTCAGAGTGTTACAAGTTTTGTCTAGTTATGAGGACTTTCACGATTAGATATTTACCTTCCCCTCCCCCGGCAAGGGTTCCTGTTTTGTCTGCCTCATTTGACTTGCTAAGTGCAAAACACCTTTGTAATTATATTACGGTTTGTTCCAATATAAAGGGATCAGCTAATCCATCTCTATGAGGGAATAAAAGCCTCATGTCGTACAGCCTGAATTGGTTATGTGATAATGAAGTTGAATTAAGTTCTTTTTATTTAAAAAATAGCAGGAGCTATAAACTCGAGGCGAAGTGGAGAGTTTTTGAACCTGATAATATGCGACTGCGAGTTTTTTAAACTCCTTCAAAATTTCTGCCTTAATACTTAGATTTGGGCTCATTTTGGTGTAAACAATTGTACATAAGGTTAAGTCATGTCTTTATCACATTTAAAGAATCCCATTAATGAACAGAAATTTTTAATTTGTTGTTACTTTATTAATTATTACTGATTATTTAATGTCGTATTTTTCTTCCTCACCATGACCTTATCTGATTTGTTTTTTATCTTCAATGAGAATATTTTCTCAAATGTTTTTGAAACACAGTTCCCCATGACATCATGTTACAAGCTTCATTTAAGACATTTTTCAAACATTGCGTAGGTTCATTGTTATATATTTTGATCAACCTCGAGCTTCCCTTGCTGCAGCAGCAACAGTTCGTATCTTTGACTCAAGCTGCAAAGTCATCATAACAGAGCTACATCAGAATTTTTTTAATGATTACGGACTGGCCATTCTATCTATTATAGGTGATGAGTTGGGACAGGTATAAATCATGTTAGGGCAAATATGGGTATCAGCCTATCAGAAAACTTGAAATGATTAATGGGATCGCTTTGTTTTTTTCCTCATTTTTCTACTGGTCAGCCCTCTCTCCATACATGTTCTTGAGGGGTATCCTTTAATGAACTTATTAAAGTGGCGCAGTTTGTTTGTGATCCTATCTCAAATTTATGTTGATGTCATATATCCATCCAGTTCTTTACAAGAAAGGTCTTATTACCTTGGCTGTCCTGAAAAGCCTTGTCAAGGGCCTGGATGACATTGTCCAGGAGGTGGCGATGTCTGACATGGACACCTTGTAGCTGTGTATTGTCTGAATGGTTACATTTCTTGCCTGTGCAGCCATTTCCTTGACATACCCAAGAATGTATAGCGCCAGCCATTGCCTTAGGGGCACCAATGAACTAAACTTCCTTTTCCACACTGAACATGACATTCAGACCACATAAACAGCCCCTAGGTGTTAAAAGAAAGCTCTCACCTGTCGATAGCAAAAAAAATGTATATTTGCATATACTAACAAAGTTCCAGAGTGATGTCCTTAAGCACTTCCCCGATCCAATCCTTGAAGACTGGAAAATGTCTCCTTCTTGCTGACCTTTTGTAGTACCTACAAAAGAGATCTTAAAGAAATTCTTTTAAACATAAAATCTTTTCACTTTAGTTTCAAGTTGTATAATGCCTGATTGTTAATCTGGAGGTTTTTAATTGTCCGATGATTGGATGTGGCAGTGCAGACGACGACTAACCTTTAGGCCATATTTAAGGTTTCTGTTTAACACACGTAATCACGCTTTTCAATTGTAGATTTTACAGGTTGTTAGCTCTTGCAGGTATAGGAATATAGAATTCCTTAGCTGTGACAACCACATTATCAGTTAAATTTTGAAGTTGAGTGAGTTACTTTTAGTTTATTAGGCCTGACCTTTCCCACTAAATACAGGAGGAAACCATAGTTCATCTTGCTCTAAGATCAAGATGGCCTTCTTTCAGTAATATAGTCGACTTCCTTGAATAAATAGTCATCCTTTATGTTTTCAAACTCTGCAGAGCTCGAGAATTTTCCCAACGCTTTTCCTGGCTTTTCTCTTTGCGTCAAACTCCAACTCTTGTTGAGCTAGCCTTCCTGGAAGGCTGCTCTTCCTTGTTCCTTTTACAAAGGGTATAATCATAATCCTTCAAAATGTCTTAAATACAGTCTGACAATTAATGATCTGCTTAAATTTGGAAGAATAATAGCCTGGTGTATTTACAGTGAAACTATTAACACAACTATTATTACAGCAGGTTTTGTACATTTGGTGTGGTCACTGAAGTCGTTCTGTAAACTATTCTATCCCCATTCTCTCCCCAACCTTCAAATAGAATATCAGTGTACAGACCTGCTCGGAAATTTATTCAGGTCCATGTACAGTGCTTGTTATGAACCCAACAGTTGACTCATATGGAAAGCAGGATAAACGCAAAGTGGCCAAAATTTTCCATGCACTTGGGTATTTGCCACAGCATGTGGATCTTCATCGCTATTGTTTCTTCACCTACAAAGAAATTAAGAGAGGTGAAAGAAGAAAGGAGGGATGGATGGATGGATAAATGAATATGTGCATGAATGAATGAATGGATGGATGACTGAGTGAAAGAAAAGACAGATTAGAGGAAAAATAAATACCAACTAGAGATGAACAGAAAGTGATTTTGACTTTCGTTTAAAATCAGTGGAATAGAAAAGGCCAGATAAAGCTATAGACCTTGTAATATCTTATTACCATAATATGCTTATTTGCTGTGCCTGTCCTGAATAATTTTCTGGAGCACTCTGAAAACACAACTAAAAGGTGGAAAAGAATAAAATTTTGCTCAGTCCATGAAATGGTGAATGCATTGATATACGAGGCCTGTGGGTCAGGCCAGAATGAACAGTATATAGGAAATTGTCTATTTAATCTTGATGCAAACAGATTGATTTCTGGTTTGCCGTCAAGAGTAGCAAGGGCTCTTCTCAATAGTGTGAGATTTATCATTCATTCGGTATCCTGAGAATGGAAGTGCCTACAATGTAGATTCTCTTTCAGCTCTAACATTAAGAGAGCCATGGATGTGGGCAGCAGTAAGCCATGTTATGTCATGCAAAATGCTAAACTCCCAAATTTGTACTGCAAGTGAATGACATTCAGAACTATAGCATGTTCCCATGTTAATCATCAGCTTAGGATGTTTTCCAGAAAGCGGGACATCAAAACACCTATGAGCAAATGGGACTGGCAAAAGTTCAAGACAGTTGATAGGACTGTTAACGTCCATGACTGACCATCTCCCCCCTTTCGAGATACCATTCATTACCACCCCCATCCTGCAAGGGAGGAATAAGAATACAGTGTTACATCAATTTGGGGATGGCGAATGGGATTAAAGCTCCCATCTAAGTTGCATAACCACCATTACATTTCAGAGACGCCTTTCTCTGAGATAGCTATGTGCATCAAAATTTCCTTTGGAACATTTTAGAGCATTAATTCCTTTCATTTCCAAGTACCTTTGATAGAGTGTGCCATATTTGACAGCTGGTAGACTCACACTTAGTGGTCAATAAGTCGAACAATGTCCCGAATCCTAAGGGAATGCACATTGTCCATAGAAAAGATTAGCAAGCCTTTTAACTTGTTCATCTTATCTTCAGTGAGTGTGACAATCATTCTTACAGAATCAATAATGAATCCTCAAAAAATCATTTTCTCCAGTGGAATAAACACAGATTCTTCAGGGTGGATAACCGAACCAAGATTCTCTAACATTTGAAAATGGAATCAAGGACATTGATCGCACAACTCTAATATGTACTTCCTAGAAAGCATAAATCATCAATGTATTCACAAACAATGTAGTTCATCAGTCTCAGATGTGAAAGGGGTGGCTTCAACATTAAAGTGAATTTTCGAGGACAAATGGAAAGACCATTAGGAAAAACTGTGTATTTAAAGAATCTTCCATTTTACATAAACTTTAGGTTCTTCTGAAAATAAGGGTGTATACGGACACTATAATAAGCATCCTTTAAGTCCAAGGATGCCATCCAACAGTTTGGAGTTACCAGACCCAAGACGGTACGTATCTTGTCCAGTTTGAAATGGGAATAATTTATAAATGAATTCAATTTCTTTAAGTTAAGGATAAGTCTCACAGTGCCATACAGGTAAAAATGGGTGAAATGAATTCACCAGGTTCATGGGTACAGGGGAGAATAATCCTTTATCCTGGAGGGCAAATATTTTCTCATCAACTAGACTCATGTGGTCTCCTGATATGGAGTTTTGTGGGTATGCCACCTGGTCAAATGGTTGGGAGACGAACTCAATACATTCACCTGAAATAGTGTGGAGAATAGTAGCATTGATTGTTACAGTCGCTCATTCGTGTATATCCTGGAGTAGTCAATTGATAAAAATCAGTATCGATTTGTCAATTGATGAATTGATAAAAGTCAATAAATCTGATTTGATTGATATTGATTGTATCGATCAATCGCTAGAAATTGATGGCACACTTTTTTCATTTATCGATTTATCTTGATTTTTACCAATTTCATCGATTCACATCGGAAGAAACATCTGTTCATCTGTTCATCAAAAAATTAAAACTGAATTCATGCAAAAAGTAAATTTATTGACAATTGAGTGGCAATTGAAGGTCATGCAAAGGGTCTAACATTTATCACTATATCGTTTATTAAACATTATTGCGTGTAAAGAAATCTTTAAAAAATCTTATCTTTTCTTTAAAACCAGGTTTAAAACCTTCTTCTGATGGCTGATATTGGCCAGGTATGTAGGTGCCTATTTTTTCAGGATTTAGATCTACCACTCTTCCGAATATGTTGGTGTAGATCCGGGTGCAGTTGCATCCCGGAGGAACTGGAGTAGTCCATAGATAAAAACCGAGGTCGTTAAAAATCATTAGCAATCAAGTGATATTTATCGATTGATATCAGAAAACAGTGAAAATCTATCTGGAAAATCTTTTTGCCTGAATCCCGACTTGAAGGAATGCCTGAAATTTAGGCTAGGAAATCTTTATCTGAGGATGTATATCTCGTGATACTTGCCTTCAAGAACTAAATGTAATTGAACGAACCGTTTTTATTCTGTCCAAAATAAGGGGTTTTAGAGAGAAAGTTGTGTCTCATTTTCATGTTTGCAGATCAGTTGTTCTTGTGGATGGCAGACTTCCGTTATAAATCGTCAAAACCATAAAAATCGATAATATTGATTTGACACAGCAATTCAGTTTATCAATTTTCACCAATTTCCGTTATCAATCGATAAAAATCACTTGATTGCTTCCTACTTTTATCCATACTACTTTTTATCGATTGACTACTCTGGGTGTATATGCAGGGATAACTGCCCCCCTTTAAAACTGTTGACCTGAGCATGCAAACAGGGAGTAAGAGAGCAGTCTATGTGTTGTGGGAACTCTTTTACCTTCGTTTTGACGACATTTAGTTCTTTGTGAAATTCTTCTAGGCATGGAAACGACATGGTTGATTTTTTTGGTGGGGTTAAGGATTCCCCCCGTGATCCCTAAAAAGGGCTTACTACTATGGTGACCTTGAGAGTGGCTTCCTCTGAACTGGCCACTGTCATGGTTCTTTTGTGAAACACTTCCTTTATTGTTACTAGGTGTAACTTTACTCAATGTATTTGTTGTCTTAAATTCTTGTAGAGGTTTGGGTAAGTCCTCACGGAACAAAAGCTTCCCTGGTTTAAGGGTTCTGGAGCAGGCCTGTTTACACTCCTGGTTTAAATAAGCGAAAATAGCATCCCTTCATTTGAAGGAGAGTTCTTTGTTTACATGCCCAAGTAAGGCGACAGAGTCAGTCAGCCTAGGTATGACGCTTCTATAATTGGGAGAGGTCTTCTTCTCCCGATGACTCAGCAGGGCCTCGACGGTTACCACAATGGCACTGGACACTTTGATTAGTGTGTCCTGTAACACAGACATTCTGATATCTGCTAAGATTCCCCCAAATTCCTGGGTTTACTTTGGGTACAAAGAGTGTGTACAATTACTAGGTGTCTTATACTTTGGAAGCATTTCTTTTCGTTTGTCAACACTGTATTCAGTTTGAAACTTATCATTAACAAGTTTTGACAATTTTGGACTTTTGGCGGGAAATCGCAGCGGTCGGACGTGTATTCATCGTGTCTGCCTAACATTGCCAAAGATGACCCCTCTCTGGCACCTACTCCTATGAAAATACACTATCTGGCTCCCTGACGATGTAATCTACCTTCTTCAATGTAAATGCCTCCCAGAAAGAATAAAAGAGGTGATCGTGGCTCAACCGAAGACGAACCAAGAAATCCGAAGAAATCCAACATGGCGGCCGAGGAAAACATTGATGTTGAAGAACCGATTGAAGCGGGCAAGGAACAAGAAGAGCCTAGCCTTCTTGAAATCAAGGCTCTACTGGTCGACATACAAATCCAAATAGCTGCAGTTCTTAGCGAAAATCGAACGCTGAAGAAGGAAATCGAAGAATTAAAAGAATCTGCCAACTTCTACGAGAAGGAGCTTAAAGATTTGAAAGAGTCCTTGCAAAAGACCAAGGACGAATACAAAGAATTAAAACACATGCTAGCCTCAACAAGGAACGAGCTTAAAACAACAAAGGAGAATCTAGGAAAGCAAAAAGAAGAATCCGATCGACTGTGGGAACACCATGATGATTTGGAACAATACACTCGAAAGAACTCGCTGGAAATCCATGGAATTCCAGAAGATGCGTATCCCAGTACGGAGGCCGCGGTCATCAAGGTTGCTGAAGCCCTAAATATCACCATAGAGCCTGAAGAAATAGAGATTTCACACAAGCTGAATCGGGGCAAATCCATTATAGTGAAATTTTGCAATCATAAAGTGAAATCGAAACTTTACAAAGAACGCACCAAACTAAAGGATGTCAAAATCAAAGATCTATTTCCCAGCTACCCTTCAAATGCACAGGAACGACAACGTATTTTTATAAACGAGAACCTCACGGCTTATAGGCGTAGAATCATGAAAGAAGCGAACAAGAGAAGACAAGAGGGTACTCTACTCAGTGTTTGGTCTTTGGATGGTAAGATTTTTGTTAAGACATCACCCTATGGCTCCCCTGTTAGAATTTTTTCCGAAGAGGACTTAGATCAATTATAAACTGAACAGGCAAAATAATCTACGTTAAGTCTGGAGAGGGACGTCTTATCAACCATTCAAATTTCTCGCTGCCAAAGTAATTTAATTTTACTAACTACAAATTTGTCTATGCTCTGTTCTTTGTTTTTGCGCTACTCTTTTTTATTTATTCAAAGTGTTATTTTGTTTAATTTACCTTTTGTGATCATTTGCTTCAGTCTAATATTATATGCACGTTTTAGTCTTCATTATTTGTTTAAAATATCGAGTACCTTTTGCATCAATCATTTTACACCTAATAGAAAGAATGCAAATCCTTTATTGAGGCGCACATGTTTTTTTCCCGTCGAGACAACGTTTATTACAAAAGACTTGAACAAATCGTGACTTTGAAAATAACTTCATTGAATGTCAGGGGACTTAGGGATGACGCTAAAAGAAGAGAAGTATTTAATTGGCTTCGCGCCAAAAGGCCATCAATATGCATGCTCCAAGAAGTACACTGTATAGAAAAAACAAATCACTTGTGGAAAGCAGAATGGGGCTATCAAGCTTACTTCACCTCTTTTGAAAGCAACAAAGCAGGGGTATGTATTCTTTTTAACAATAATTTTAACCTTCAGCTCCAAAGACTTTACACCGACCCTGCAGGGAGATTTATTATCTGTGACTTAAAAGCTAACGAAAAGCTTTTGACCCTCGCTAACATCTATGCTCCCAACGAGGATAAACCTTCATTCTTTCAAAACTTTTACGATCATCTTTTAAATTTTAATTGTGAAGACATAATAATTGGCGGTGACTTCAACCTTGTTCTTAACATCGAAAATGACAAAAAAGGTGGCATTGCCAAAACTCACCAAAATAGCTTGAAGACCGTTCAAGAAATTTCAGAGAACCTAGATCTTCTCGATGTCTGGAGAATTCACAATCCAGATGACAAAAGGTACACTTGGAGACAACGACAACCTAAGGTTTACTGTAGACTTGATTTCTTTTTAATAAGCCAAAGCGTTATTGGGGACGTCACTAACACCGATATAGTGCCAGGATATAAAACAGACCATTCCATGATTACTTTAGATCTGTCTCTTCATGCAAATAGCAGAGGACCCGGCCTTTGGAAATTAAATACCTCTCTTTTAACCGAAACTGCTTATGTTAATCTTATTAAGACAACGATTAAGTCATTCCTACACGACATCACGTAGAAACTATCGTTTCTACCATGGCGCTATTCCCAACGCCCCCTGATATTCTCTATGTCTTTCATCCGTAGCTTATCCTGCCTCAATAACGCCAACTATCCTTAAATAAGTTTCTTCCGATGCAACTGTGTACTTGAAGCATACGAAATGTAATAATGTTTGAAAACAGTAGTATTGTTAGCAATGTAAGCAATAAGTATTGTCAGTATTGTAAGTATGGTATGAATGTTGTAAATAATGTAAGCAGTGTAAGCAGTGTTCAATATTGTAATTATTGGGTTAAGTAAAGCAAATAAAAAAAAAAAAAAAAAAAAAAAAAAAAAAAAAAAAAAAAGTTTTGACAATTTGTCATATACTGGAGGGCCACTTTCATCAGACGAACTCAGGAAAGTGAGGATTTGAGTGAGTAACCCATCATTATTTAACTCATCCTCTGGTTCTAGTGGCTTGTAGACAAGACTGTAGTCGCCATATAAACTGACTGCATCATCATCTTGGAGCTTGGGGTGTGCTTCATCTGAAGTGCTATCATGTATTTCCTTTGAAGTAAGGTTGGGGTCGCACTTGAGACAAATATTTGAAATGTCTGAAGATATCGCAGACAATTTTGTCTCAGAACTTGTCCGAGACAATTAAAATGTTGTTGTTTTGCGGTCGCACTGTAGAGACAAACATCAGAGACATCAACGTAAAGTAAACATAAGACCTGTCACTTCTGGCGCTTTTTTTTTTAATTTTACCGCATGAATTATTATTTCCCGCTCAATGTGTAGAATAGAACGGCCGCAATGAATCCGCACCAGTTCGCTCTGTTTCTAGGTTTTTATTTCTATGTTCTCAACGTAAATGCAGCTAACGATGCTCAAAGAGTCATTCTTCTTTCTTCGCTCATACAAATACGAGCACTTCAAGCGCAACTTCTTTTGTGGAACCAACGTTGAAGGAGGCGTCGGACATCACTTTCCCTGTTTTTGGGTTTTGCCAAGACCACAGCAATCGTGGTTTGACATACACTATTTTGATGCTACAATTCCAGGAGACTATTTCAGGTGTCAACTCCGCTTAAACAGAAATACGTTCTCGGTGCTATTGAATATTCTTCGCCCGCGCCTGACAAGACAAAACACGCAATTGCGTGACTGTGTGACACTGGAAAAACTTTTGGCATTGGGACTGTATCGCTTGGCACATGGAAATTCCTACATAACGATAGGCCCAAATTTTAATGTAGGAAAAAGTACAGTTATTGAGGCGGTCCAAGATGTTGTTGAAGCATTATGCGACTTAAGAAATGAGTACATCAAGTTTCCTTCGACAAATAGAGAAGTTCTGGCCACTCGTGAAACTTTTGATGATTTAACGGATCTCCCAAACGTGGTAGGAGCCATCGATGGAACACACGTGAAAATTAAAACTCCCAAGGAAAGCGGACCCGATTATTTTAGTCGACTGCAGCAGCACGATGTTGTTGTCCAAGCGGTAGCTGACGGAGAAAAACGATTTTTGGATGTCGCCGCTGGCTTCCCATGGAGCATGCACGATTCCGGAGTCTTGAGAAATAGTTCACTTTATCGAAGAATTACCAATAATGAGCTGTTCCTCGGACCAACTGTGAGAGTTGCTGGGAGGGAGATTAGACCCGTTTTGTTAGGCGAGAGTGCCTATCCCCTCTCTACGTGGTTATTAAAACCGTACTACGAGGGTACTAATGAACCAGAGGAAATCAACTTTAACGGAGAACTTTCACGTGCAAGGGTATCAGTAGAGTGTGCATTCGGTATACTGAAAGGACGTTGGAGAATTCTCCAGAAACGACTTGATAGTGATATAGCATTTACCAATCAGATCATCATCACATGTTGTTTGCTCCACAATTTTTGCATTGAAGCCGGAGATTTATGGGATGATGATGATGATGACGATGATGAAGATGGAAATGATGACGATTTTCCTGTCCGAGATGGGAATGCTGATGGAGCGGATTTAAGAGACTTTTTAAAGAATTATCTTTGGAATTTGTAGGAAAGGAAGATTTAAAAGATTATTGACACAATGCTGTTTCAGTTAAATGAATTATTTAATTGTTTAACACTTTCATATTTCTATGATTCAAAATTATAGATAAGAATATAGCTTATAATTTCAATGAAGGATTTAGCAAAGGAACGAAAAAGTCACCGATACGATACAGCAAAGTTATTGTTGACAATATTAAAAAAAACTTGATCAAGTTCATTTTTTTTTACAAAATCAAAACAGAAAGATTCTAAGTGATTGTTATTACTCAATGACATTTTTCATCAATAGAACTCTTACAGATAGACCAATTTTAAGTGATGTAATGAAACTATAAGATTCAAAAACAGTAACATTTACAATTTCAATCACATTTCGAATCACTCGACAATATGTAATTGTTTAAATTACATCACAGAGATAATTGTTCTGAATCACTACTTGTCCTTTTGATGATTGCATTGCTTGCTTAAAATTGTTCATAAATTGATTCATGAGCTGGAGCTGCTGCGCTTGATTTCTTTCCATTGATTCCAGCACCCCAGAAATTTTGTCTCCCTGCTCCTGCAACTTCTTCATACTCTCGCAGAAAAGAGTATCGCCTTCTTCTTGTTCTTTGCGCGGAGCTTTTGCACCTTTGGCGCGCTTTCTTTCGTCACGTTGACTCTTCCTTTCCTTCTTTCGTTTAAGACCAAAGGCAGCGAGAGACTGTTCGAATTCTTCATCGTCTACAGTTTCATCGTCTTCTGGTCCTCCCTCCGTTCCATTTGAATTAGGGGAACTCGAAGAAGATCCTGGCACAGATTCTTCAATGTGACTGAATGTCACGATGTCACGACATCCAAGAACGGAGTCGATCTCGTCATAAAATGGCGAGGTTTTTCGTTCGCCCCCAGTCTTGTGACGGTTGTGGTCTTTGGCATCCTTGTACCTATCTTTAAGGTATTTCATTTTCCGTTGGCATTGGGCACTGGTAACTTTTCAGATCTTCGAAATTTCCTGAGCAATCTCCTCCCAGACTTGTCTCGCGTGCCGCAACTCTAGCCTGGTGTGCTTGTCACACCATAACTGCACAAGAAGCTTCTCCTCTTCTTCTCCCCATTTTCCGTACCCTCTTCCTGCTTTCCCCGAATTGCCAGACTCGGACGCCTCTTGGGGTTCTGGTGTTTCAGGTGGCGTGGGAGCTAGAGGCAGTGGTGCAGTGCCAGAGCAGCCTGCTTGTGCCGGTTGAAAGGGCGCCAAAACTGCCGTCGCTGGTGGAAAGGTGTTCTGCGGAATTTGCTGCCTCAAGAACAATTGCCCTGGCCTAAAGCGGTCTTGCGCTTCATTTGGGTTCATCATTTGATCAGAATGGATGTCCCAAAAACCGGGAAAATTGTTTCGAAATCCTGGATTCATTTTTAGCCGTGAATGAAGCGGAAAAAATTTCAAGGTTCACTGAATTGACTGACAGGTTTACTGCAAGAAAAACAATTTTTGTTTGTTGTTCGCAAAAAGTCGTGCTCCGAGGCAGGACGACGGCACTTTTGAAGATTTGTCTCCGTAGACAAGTTTTTGTCTGCGTCGAGACAAGTAGGTCGCACTTGGCGTGGTCAACTGATGACAGGAATTTGACAGATTTTTGGTTATCAAAACAAACTTGTCTAAGTTTTGTCTCAAGTGCGACCCATGCCTAATTGTTTTTGCTTCCTCTGATGCGATCACAATGGCTCGACCTGACTCATCTGAGTCATGATTCTTTCTTTTAGCGGGCGAGTCGGTGGTCTGGCTCAACCTAGACTTACACTTTTGCTGAACCAGCTCGTGAAGTAATGAATTTGAGTAGGTCACACTTACCTGAAAAGCACTAAATATTGAAAGTATGATTGGTGAGGTGTTTTGACCAGGGGTCATCCTCATCATGAACAGCAGGAGTTGCCTGCTCTGTCTGTTTGGTGCTTTGGCCTTCAGTGGCAGCCTGGCTTTCATTCATGCTGAAAAAAGAGCAGGAAAAACGGAAAACGGAAAAAACTGTAATGAAGGACGATAATTCACACTTAGCTGTATGTAGGTTTTGTCGAGAAGAATAGCCAAGAGAACTAAGAAGTACGGCTTTGAATTTTCGTCTTAGATGTTGACAAAACAAGAAAAAAGTACTCCACGACCTTGGCTGATGGCAAAATAGAACCACGTGAGCCTGAGTGACATTGCCATGCTGTTGACATCAGCCATCTTTAGTCCACCTTTATCATACTCATTATTACGGAGACTAGAGTCTCTTTATCAGGTCCTTTCCACAAGAAATGAAATAGTATTTGGTTTAATTCTTTCACGAATTCTTAAGGGGTAGGCAACCAAGAAGAGATATAGACAAAGTTGGTTATTAATACGGATTTTATGATAGTTACTTTTCCGTAAATAAAAAGTCCTCTAGAGGACCAAATCATGATCAGTTTACTAATACTGTCTAGTCTCTCTGCGAAGTTTTTCTCTCTAAGCAACCATTGGTTGTAAGTATAAACACACCTAAGGCTTTGATGGGTTCACTAAGTAACTTAAGCCCAAAGGTTTTTGATTCGTTTTTTCTTGATGATCCAATCCACATTGCTTCTGTCTTAGTGCAGTTGATTTTTAGATCAGAAATATCCAACAAATACTCCAACAGACTAAGGAATGCTGAGGCAGAGTACTCATCAGCTAATACAGCTGTGGTATTGTCTGCATATTGTAGTAGTTAAGTTTCTTTGTTGCCAATGGAAATTCCTCTTATATGTGAGTTTTGTCTTATTGAAACTGCCAATACCTCTGCAGCGGGAACTAACAGACATGGGGAGAGCAGGTCACCCTGTCTTACACCTCTCTCCAGACGAAAATTATCAAACGAAAGATCATTGTTGATTACACATACCCACCCCCCCCCCCCGCACGGATGGTCAATGCAAATTCCTAGGGGGTGGGGGGGGGGGCTAAAGGGTAGAAATTTCCGAAGAGTACAGGGGGTTCCCTGGAGAATAATTTCCACAGAATTGTAAAAGACGCGATCGATCATACGTGACATACTTAAGTGTATGTGGATTATTTTGATTTGTAGCACAACAAAAATTAGAATTAGATGCCCTTTCGAGAAAGAAAACTTCAAGATGTTTGTCTCAAACATCGTCTTCTTTGCTGGGAGTTCGCTATCATCCCCGCTGTAATGATTTGTCCACACGCTCTAATGACTTGTTCTAACGCTCTAACGGATTGCTCTTACGATCTAACGGTTGATTCTAAACAGCTAACGGTCGGTCCGTCCAACGTTTGACTTTGATGAAGTCTTTAAATTAAAAATCGTCCTTTGGGCAAATCGATCACAATTCGCGGTGCAATTCTCAACAGGTCCCTTACTTCTCCGGGAATGAATTTTAACACATCGATTAATAATAATTTCTTTATGTCGAACAAGTATCTAGGTTGTGGACTCGACTGCAGATAGTCTGACAAAAACTTAGCCTAATCGAGAGCAAAAGTCGTCTAACTCGGCGATATATTTCTCGAGCTTTGTGTAAACAACTTTATGCAAATTTCTGTTGACATTCAGTCAGCTTGTTGCGACAAAGCGTTGCGTGACAACCCAAATGAGACCTTTGCTGTATTTTATTATTGACTTCTAATAGAGTACCGTTGAAGGCAAGCTGTTTGTCTGACAGACTTCTTGCCAAATCAACTTTTGCCCGAAAATAATTACTATCTGTTCCTTCTTTGTGGAGGAGACTTTCGATCACGTGCTAGGCAACGAAATAGATCATGTTTCACCGATGTTCATTTCTGAACATGAAGGGATGCAAATATGGGATGCAAAATGAATGTTTGCCTATTTTGTTCTTTTATAACCCAAATAGGTTTTTTTGTAATTCCTGAAATTTGTTTAACTGCAAGTGTAATTCATTCAAAGTTAAACTTAATTACAAACATCGAGAGATCGACTTTGTGGTGACTTTAGGACCCAAGGCAGAACATTTAACAATAAACTTTATTGTAAGTTAGTTTTCTAGTAGATCTGTTTTGAAATTCGAATATCTTCACATAGTTTAGTGTTAAATCAATAGTTAACTTTGAAGTGATGCTGTAAATGTTGCATTTGAGATGAAACTGTCTTAGACAAGACGTGTACATAGTGAAACTTAATTACAGTACCAGACATCAACTTTTGTTCTGACTTTGTCTGTAGGTAAATTGGTTTTGAATTTCGAAAATGTTCACATAGGTTTATTTCAAATTTTTCAAATTATTTATTGAAATTTAAAGTTATGTTCTAAATGTTTTCTTGAGATGACACAAACTTATTAACCTCTGTTCTCATGCCTCGCGTGTTTGGCGGGAGGGGCTAATAACAAAGAGAGACTGCTCATAGTCTATCAAGCGTGCTCTACCTGCGTGAGAAATAAATATTGCCTTGTAAAAGATTAGAAATAGGTCAAAGATTATAAAAATATGTGTCTTAAGATGAGAACAGTTAATTTTAAGCGGTACACGGTCAATTATCTCTAAACATGGCAAAATAAGACCATGAAAAGGAAAATAGGAAATTCCTTGCGGGTGGGGGGGGGTTATACATGACCCCTCTGGAACAGAAATTCCGAGGGGGTGGGGGGGTCTAATCAGAGGAACCATCCGTGGAAGGGGTGTGGATATTTTCTGGAATCACACATTGCTCATGGGGTGCTGCTGCACAAGAAGCCTCATTCTTATCGATAAAAATATTACAGTGAACCCTCAGTGACACTTCACAAAATGTTTGTCATAGTAACACCAGTTATGACCCCTGGCAGCAAGATCTTCAATGGTGGTCCCATATTTCATAAGGCCTGTGTTTCACTGTCGTAACGGCTCGTATACACCCCCACAAACACACGGAAAGCCTGTACCCAAGTGTCTATGGACACAATTTTCTCTGGGGGATTTACCAGCTCAATAGCCAATGAGGGGAAGAGCCTTTGCCAGAGTTATCACTGGAAAGCTGATATCGACCCTCTCTGGCAGGGTTAGTTAGTAGGGACCCAAAATCAATGTAGGTCTCCTCCCAAATGTTTGTCTTTAGTTTAGCCAGGACCCAGGCATCTAAGGGTGAACTAGTGGAGGTGAAGACTTGCTTAGGTTGAGCCGTCTGAGACAAGAGTGGACGCTCACCTGTGATAGATGAGTGCAGGTAGTTCACCACCTGATGGACAGGGTCTATAGCAAACTTTCCAGCACCACTTGAATTGCTTCCTTTTAACAGTGATGACAGCCACTTTCCCCTTGAAAGGAGTAGTTTCCTCATGCTTTGAGTTCTGAAAAATAAAAAAGTTGCGTACATAAATCCGCACGTTTTCAATTTCCTATTTTTGTTTTTCCAAATTTAAACCCTTTATAACGGTAAATTCTAAACTTTAAACCTTAATTTCTTGAAACACTTCCTCCAAAGCAGATTTGAGATATTTGCAATCTTGTGTAGTTACTTTGCATGTCTGCCCTCCAGTTGTTTCTGGGATGTTTTATTTACCTCTATCACCCTCAAAAGGTAGAACATTTCCAGAGGCTTTACAAGAGATTCTTCCACACTTAGAACTGTTGCAATAGCTGCAAGAGTTATGCAAGGGATTTAATAGCTTGATCTCTGGGTCTAATGACTGATACGCTGCCACTGTCAGACATTCCTTACAATTAACAAAGTTCTTCACCTCTTGTTCACTGAACGTATCAGCTGTCCCTGATAGATAACGATTAAATGGGACTGTAGGCTATCCCTGCCAGCTTCCTGATATAGGTCTAGAATGCCACGTGCTGCTTCCCGTGTGATTATGTAACAGACATCAGGAATGTTGACACCCATACACAATGCAGTTGTAGAGACAACAATTCGGGTAACACCAATTCCTGTAAAGAGACAGAGACATGGTTCTTACATGTTTACCATGGGTTTGAGTGATAAATGCTAATGAGGCTGTTTCTGGTAGTTAGCATCAATGCCTAACTGAGGAAGCATCTCCAAATTTCAGAAGGTCAAACATCCGATTGTTCGGACGTCGTATCGGAAACTTAAGTACACATTTCCGATCAAATCGGTAGATCATCAGTGGTTATAGGATTCGCGGTATCGGAATTCCGAGAGGTCAACATCCGACATGTACACATCAGTACATCAACTGAAATTAGATCATCTCCGTAAAAAATAAGTTCGTAAAGATCAAGCTCAAGTTTGTTTTATCATGTGAGATCTACCTGCAGTTCATGCAAAAAATACAAAGATGTAAATGTCATAATTTGCTGAATATTGTATGTTCATGAGCTCTACAACTGCAGGAGGTGAATAATATGGCCAAAGATATGATCGATGTAAATTTTCGTGCTGACACAATGTTACACTTGAAGAAATTGAACAAAAAATTTGTTACGATTAACAAGGACACGTACCTCCAATGAAATGGGGAAAACGATTTGCATCTCTAATGTTGTTGGAAAATCACTTACGTTGCTGGGGACAATTTTGCAGATGAAAGTTCGGACAAAACCAAAATATGCATTGAAGCCGATATGAAACTGTTTATTACCTGAAACCAGAACACTTAATTATTCAGCATTTTTTAGAGCAAAAGTATTCTAAGTTTTGTTTTAAGTATAGCAATTTCTTAGTTATATATTTTATTTTCAATTTCTTATTTACATTTATATTTTTATTTCTTAACTCTTCTTGCTGTGTAAAACGTTGAAGAGTAATTAAGTAGATGTAGATGGGAAACATACCCCTGAGTTGTTTCCTGATTGCCGAATGTAAACAATGCCTTTTGTTTTACGCACGTGATGACCTCTGCAAGCAGGGAAGGAAAACAATGGCAAATAAAGAAAATGCTGTAATGGTCCGTGACCTCCATCAACAGATTCACATACATCACATAACCTTATCTTCATGTTAGTTTGGTTAGTTGGTTGGTGATATCGTGATTGATTGATTGATTGATTGATTGACTGAATCATTTGCATGAAATGTTGTTTATGCCCCATTTTTCTTTACAATTCCCCCTTTTTATCCTGGCTGTCCCAGTATTAATACAAACAGTATCATTTGTTATGTCGCCAAAAGATGGCTTTAAAAACAACTGAGCACTGCTTTGGCATGACTATTCATGTGAATAAATAACCATCAAGAACAGTATTCTTGTGAAACGAGCAGCTTTGCGGAGAAATAAAGGTGATGATAGTATGGGTGTTTCACCCTCTTTATTTCAATAGGGTGCATTGAATGTAGAGTTGATGTTTATATCGTGTCTTTCGAATTACGGATCACTTGATGTTTCATGACTTTGCCGTCCAACAAATGCTCAAAGACAATTATCACGTGTAGTCAGAATTCCTGTTAATACCTTTGCCACAGTATAGTTTTTAGTATTACTTTTTACACAAGCTTAATATATAGATTTAGCCAGGGCTAAAAGCGAGGCTCCCATTAATAAATTTAAATCAAACAATAAACTTGTATTCCACAATTCAGTTAACTTTACAGCACATTCGTGTGACTTTTCAGGGAAAGGCTAAGTGATTTACAAAAAATAATTTGCAAACAGCCCAAGAGTGAACCAAATCTCACATCGAGTTGATAGCCTCATAAGTACACCCAAAAACTGGCAATCATCTTCGATCACATTTATTAAGAGCCGTAATGGCTCTTGATCACCGTAGATTAATTAGGCATGGAAAAAAATTCCGGCCGAATTTTTTGCGTTCAACAAGTTTATTTTACAAAATCTTGCCAACAAATCTGGGTGCGTGTAAACCAACCTTTTATATCATTTATACGTCAAATCTGAGGTGAAACAGTACTATGAGGCACTGTTTTTATCATACAGACCTCGGATAACAGAGTGTAGTATTTCACAATATTGCGATACAAATTGCTATTCAGGACGATCGAAGCACGCATGGGCTTTAGCTGTAAACCGTTGAAAAAATTTTCAAAATCATCTATACGGCCAGCCGGTTCTGACTTTTACAGTGCTAGCAGTGGCGAGTGTTTGAATGAACATTGACAGAGTTACACTCCAACATAATAAAGAATTTATTATGTTTATTTTTTATTTTAAAACGGTTTAACGCGCGGCATTTTGAGTACTCCGGGAAGCGTTGTTTACTGAACGACTGAAAACAATCGGCACAACGATTAAAATTACAAGAGAGAGTACTAACAATCAATAAAAGAAATATAATTCGGTGAAACATATACAGAGACGACAATTTTCATTCAGGAAGACAAGTATTAAAGTACTTGTGTCTCTAAAAATCCTGAGTCTTTGAGCTTAAAGCTGAAGTTTATGTTTTAAGCCGGCTTCCCGGTGTTTGCTTTTTTCAAAGACGAACTCGAGGCAAGAAAATCGCTCAAACCTTTCTTTTACAGCCGGAATTATAACTAAATATTCTTTGAAACGTTTTCTTTCTTTTTGCGGTGAGAAAATGTCCAAAGGCTTTTTAAAGATCTGTAAGCTTATAACAAGCCTGATACTCGGTCAGATCACTATTGTCTCAAATCTTAGAAACGTGCGTAAACAAAATAGCCGCATAAACTACACTCGACTTCATTAGATTAGGAATAAAAAACAAACATCAAATACAATAATTACTTAGGCTTACCACTCGAGATGCAGCTCCTGAAAGGTATCAAGTAAGGCCAGTATCGCTTCAGACTTTGCAACCCTCTTACGCATTAAGCAAGATGAAAACGAAAACGATGCCATCCGAAATCGGATTTGCGACTTGACTCAACCAAAAACCCAATAAACAAACTAGCCATGAATAACAGAAGACTCCTGATAGCAGCTGAATTTCATTTTGTACATCCAGTGGAAAAAGAGAGTTAAAAACATCACAAGTTGACACAAAACTCTGTCAGCTTCAGCTGTCAAAGTAAACAAGATTCAAGACGCTGCATAAATTTTCCACATGAACTCACCTGTCAAATTTTGACCAATCAGAGCATAAAAATTGAATGTTGAGCGTGACCAATGCGTGAACATGGCGCGAAAAGTCAAAAGCAACTGTCTTCCCTGCCTGTAGCAGCTGGCTGAATTTTCGCGTCCGAGGTCAATTTGAAATCAAAATTTTAATTGTGCGGCACATAAACACAACATATTTCATGTGAATTTAAAAAAAAAAAACTTGAGCGTGCGATCATTTGAAAACCAGTACCTTGTCAGCGGATAACTTCAAAAAAACACTTGACCTCGATGGGTCGACACCTGAGCCCGTGATGCAGTCAAGTGATACTGGTCAGCGGATACCTTGTTTTGACAGCTGTCAATGGATCACAACATTGACGTGTATCAGTTTTCCTGTGCTCCGATCCCCAACTAGCTAGAAAGTATGAGACTGAACATTGATCGCGATCTAGTAAAATAATTAACTGGTCAGCGGACAGCTTCCAAATAAATCACGTCACCTCAATGAGTTGTCACATGAGCCCGCGATATGGTCATGGGATACTGGTCAGTGGCTATCCTGTTTTGACAGCTGTCAATTGACCATATTGTGAATGTCCAGTGTAAAAGATGTGGACTTGGCAAGACACGCCTGAGACACCCTCCCTTCCTTTTGATAGTCTCTCCTAGCCCACCCGTACAATCCGTAGACGCGTACGTACGTACGTTCGTACGCTCAGTCAATCACGTGACAACCAAAGGAAAAGAGGTTGACCATAATCTATAGGTATGGGGCTCTGTCCCATGCGCGCTTTGCGCGCGTGGGAGCCCTGCTAAAAAATTAAATAACTCATTCCTACAATTAATTTCACTTGCTTTCTTCTGCTTTCGTTACTGAAAGGTGACGTTTATTTTCATGAGTCACCCGGGTTGTTTTCGTTTGCCATCTGCCACTTTCCTGTGCCTTTCAATAACAATTGTTTTTGTTCTGCAATTGCACAAGATCCTGTCATTAAAAATACGATTGTTCCATTCAGCCTACTTTTTATTTTGTTCACTTTGGCAATTTCCAAAAGCACTTTATTACAAAATGAAACTTTATAATCCCAGATTGATTATTTCCCATGTGCACATCAGTGTTTCCATCATTTGAAGGGTCACAAAATTAATGTTTGTGAAAATAATGCAGAAAACACGGTTAACGGTTATTACATTGGTTTTTTCAGAGGTTCACTTGCATTGGCCTTAGTATTTAGATAGCCTTGGGGCACAAGGGACATTTTCTTAATGTTTATCACTCTCATCATCAGATACTCTGAACACTTGATCCACCTCAATCAGTTCTTTCAAGGCGTCAACACCAATCTTGATAACTGTTTAGGAAAATATTGCATGAGATTATTATGAACAGGTAAATTCGAAACTCTGTATAATGAATAGTTTCCTCAAATTTTAAGTTGTATTACGCTATAGCAAATACAAGAGGCCCAATAAAGTTAGCGTTCTTTATTACAAAGTACTTGCATTACGTCATTGCAGTTGGATGCTAAGGGAGCTAAAATGTGTGTTACACTTATTTACAATGAAGTGTTTTCATTTTTTTAGTTGAGGTACGTGCCTAGCTGCTGATAGTGAACAAATCGATGGTATCTGTATTACTTTCGTTGCACTTTTATGGTTCGTACAATCTTGAAAAGATCTTTCTGCTGAGGAAAGGGGGACAATTTGGTTCATCCTAAGTGTAAGAACCTGTAAAACTCAGGGGTAACGTAAAAACAATTTTGTGTGTGAACAATATTTATTTTTGTTTTTTTATTTCAAATGCTACTTTTGTACCTCAGATGCAGTTGCAAGTCATTTTGCAAAGCCTTGTTGCGGGAGGTAAAAAAATAACGTGATCAACTGTGGCTGAGGAGGTAAAAATGATAAATGACTGCATGATGTGTTTTAGCCATGCATGAGGTGTTCAAAAGGGGGTTAAAAATGCCAATTTTAAATTTGTGAAGAAATCTTAGTCCTTGAAAACTCCTAAAAAAGTCCTTTAAATTTGTTTGTCTGTGTACTAACCATGGCTTTGGTTGACTAGCAACTCTCTTTTGACATTCAAGCCTGAGTATAAAACTTACGTTTGTATGTTCATCACAGCTCGTTCCTACGTGGTTGTGGATGGTCATCGTAGGGATCTGACAAGTCTTTGCATTCGGCATATAAACAAAATGCACTCTTTAACGACACCAAAGCATTTTCGAACTCTCTTGGCTTGGCTTGGCTTGCTTTGGCTCGGCTTACCTGCCATGTTACCAGAAAGAGGAAAACTGGAAGTTGTTTTCACGTCTAGCAGATCACACTAATAGCCTTCCGGTTTTCCCTGGTAAATGGGCTTTTCATGAACTGGTTTTCTGTCATGTATTGATAATAAACCCTTTGTGTCCAGCATGCGTTATTGTTCATAATGTTATTTCCACAATTAATTCCATTGAGGAAAGTAGGAAGAATCCTCGATTTTGTGGGTGGTTTAGTACTGAATACTGTCTCCCAGAAAAACAAAGTAATCCCCCACATAGTGTGTATCAAGAAAGAATTGCAAAAAAAAAGAATTACGAGTTGACCAGATACCACTTTACTTTTGGTTATTGAAGATCGGAAGCACAACAAAGCCTACCTAACGCACACGCTTTACCTAACATGCAAACTTGCGTTTGAAAGAGTGTGTAAAAAAGCAGCTGTTTGGTTTTGAAACATAGTTCAAAAAAAAATTGGAAGTTGCAAAGTCTAGTCATTGAACTGAATCTTCGGACAGGATGTCTAGTTTTAGATCTTGTCTTAAAGTTCCCTGCTATGGACTTTTTTTACTTTGAAACTGATAAGACATTAAGTATTTTGCCTTCAAACAAGGTGAAGAAGGTAGTTCAGGGGGACAATACCTCCGAAGGAAGTATCATTGAAGTATACTTCGGTAAGGACGTCCTAACAGCGGAGATCATCGCTGTTGTTGGTAAGTCGTATCTTTCATTTTAGCCCTCTTGACTGGCAAGGATTGTCACTTTTTTTAGAGGTATCCAGTGCTTTCTTGATTCTCCAGCGAGCTCCCAAAGCGACTCAGTATTTCAGAACTGTTTTATTCCCTTTTCATGTACATGTAGCACTGGATTTCAAAACTTCCCACCTAAAAAGCCTGTTAAAATAGCCTGTTTCCCTTTTTGACCAACTCATTCATTTCCCTGTATACTGAATGTTTACAGATGAAAAGAGCAATTTAGATCGCTTGTTGATCAATTTCCTGCAAGATCTGAAGAACAAGCATCGCTTTCCTTCTGATGATGAGACGTCCGAAGAAGACCGGGAAATTATCAAAGAAGGAGCCAACAAGAAAAAAGTAAGCCTTATATCCATTTATCCCTAATGTGTCTCTGAATATCTGCTGTTTTATTCAGTTAGGCGATGCTGAAGCATTATATCTCTAAGCCAAACATGATATTCAGTCCTACAGGTTCTTGCACTTTAAACATTAAGCATTCAAGAGCAACAAAATTTAGTAGCCTTACGACATTTTACAATGTGAACATAGAAATTTACTTGAAATTAAAATTAGATGTTAATTGAAATCCGGTCTGGCTACTGTGCAAAGGCACGTGATTCATGCGCACCAGGAGATGTCAACTCTCAGTTGTACCAATAAGTGAGCTAGCAAGTCCTTTCATTTTACTTGAATTTTTGGTAAACAGTAAGACTGCTGAACAAAAATTGTCTAAAAAGAAAATAAAAGCATCTTGAAGAGAGATTTTTAGAAAACATGTCACTTGGCGTAGTGTTATGGGCGCCTTTCAGTTCCAAGTAATAAGGATAAAAGTGTCACAAGCATAGCTTGTTTTGTGTGAAAATGGTAAAGTATTTATATTAGCATGGAAAGAAGTATTTATTATGGTCAAGTAATTCACATGCAGTTGTTAAATACATTTTTTCATGCTCACATACTTGCCTCTTTATAGCTCGCATGACTCACAGTGGACTCCCATGACCCGCTGACTTATACATTGGTCAGACCCAACCATTACACTCAAAATTGTTTGTCTAATTTCGACTTCAGTTCAAGAAGTACAGGGCAAAAAAAAAAATGGAAAATGTGGTTTCAAGTGGACACTAAGTGTGAAGATCACTATATTGCTTATAGTTTTATAATTCGCTGTGGCTATCTGGCCGGTAACAGGTCAAGGTTTTCAAAATACTAAATGACCGGCAGTCCTGTCTTTTCAGTACCAAAAAAAAAATTCACAAATCGAAAAAACACTACTCAACCAAACTATCATATGTCGATAAAGAAAAGTGAAGCAATCCTGAAATGCTTTATTCAATTCTCGAAGCAATTTGCCTGCAATTACTTAAAACTATTTGTCATTTTTATGTTTCGGGGAGAAAATTTAAGTCGTAAAAGTTAGTCTAAATTACAATTATACCTATGACAATAATTAACAATCACATGTACTTATAATTACATTTTTGAAGATTTTTTAATATTGTTAAGGTCAACTTTCGATTTGGACTTCTTCTTGAGTGTATCGCTACGGACTGCACGCTGTGCATGTACACGAAACCAGTCGACTGGATTAACAAATCCCCTGGTCCCAGAGATTTTTATTGATGATTGTTCTCTGCTTGAGGCAATGAGGGATGAGAAAAACATCTCACTTGCCGCTTCATGGCTCATTCTCTTTGATGTGGAGAAACATCAAGAAAGACCTCTGAGACCAAAGTAATTGACATGTATGGGGTTTACTTTAAAAACTGCAATTGTATGATTGTGTTTCCAAAGGTTTTGATGAGCAAGAAACCAAACGAAAATGTGCAGGCAGAAGACAAACAGTGCAAGACCTTTAGCCCTGGAACTGAGCCATCTGGCTCAAACAGCACACACCAAGATGAATTGGCAAGGATTGCACCATCCGTATCCAGTGAGCTAGATTTAAGTCCCAATGTAGCAGCATATGAAAATGACTTTAACTTTGACGACTAGGAAGGGAGCTCTGATGTTGTGACTGTGATCGATTCACAGCCATCATTTGCCACCAAAAGTGACATTATAAGGCTTGAAGGAAACAAGAGCTTTTATTAGACAACCAAAATCAAATCATGGAAAATTTAAGAGGGATATCAAATCTTTTGAAAGAAAGGCAAGAAAAAGAGGAACATTACAAGTTGAGGAGCCCAATAGGGGCACTAGTTCGTCTAAATCCGTAAAGATTATTGAACACCCTGTCCCAATTCTGAACAGTACACCCCTGTCAAGTTCATTTGATGTGTCTACTTTTGTAGATTCTGATATGCCTGATGAATATTTGCAGGGTGAAAAATCAATAAGTGGGGGCAGCTTGGAAAGTGAACCTTCTCCTGTTCTGGTTAATTTTACTATAAAACAACACATTTCTGAAACATCTCTTGGAAATTCCAACCCGAAAAAAAAAAGGAAAAGAAAAAGGCAATGTCGACACTAGAAGAACAAAAGGTGTGAGCGGAAAACAAAGCCTATCTGAAAGATTTGTGAGACATGGTAGGAACTTCCTATTCAAACCCAGGGTTAGCTGAGTGGAGTTATGAGGGTTGGAAGAGAAAATATGATGGGAGAGAATTCGAGAAAAAGGGTCTCTCTTCCCGGGTATAATGAAGAAAATTTTGAAATCTGTGTCCCAAAAGACTAAAAGACACAATGGAACTAAGGGAAGCGGTCAATATGAAGTGTAGAAAAAGTCGAAAAACGTCTGGTAAGGCGAAAGACCCCGAATCGCCATTTACAAATCAGTCATGAAAGAAATTTCAAATTAAGGGATTATTCTTGTGTTTTATTTCCAGCTGTAGCTAAGGTTTAAGCAGCTCATTTCTCAAAATATGCAAGGTTTGAAATTTGTCATTTTATTAGGCAAATGTCCTGTTACTGCTACATGTATTCTATCAACAATTTAATTGCGCTCTTAAAAATGTGACCGGTGTATGCAAAAATAATAAAATAAATTACAAATGTTAATTTTTTTTCAATTGTTTATGAATATTCTTGCTAAAATAATGCCTCTGACAACTCCAGTTCCCTTACAGTGTCGCGTAATTTATATTCAAACAAATATCACAATTTCGCCTTTTAATGCAAAGATATTTGAAAAAAATACCAATCTGCATGGCCTTATGGTACATTTGAGAGGCTTTTGGGACGATGGTCTGCCATTCTATTTATTTTTGTGACTCATTAGAATATTGTGATGTACAATATCTTTTGTACAAGCAGGCTGGCTTCCCCCCTTCAAACTTGGGAGACGCTCCTCAAAATCACGAACAAGGGGTATCTTTAAATGCTGGAAAAGGGTGGAATACTACCCTGTGTAGACTGTGCTGGATTCGGAAAATGGAACTACTCCACGGTGCTGGTTAATAAAGTTAAAAGAAATTACTGCTCGGATTGGTGTCTTTGCACAGTGATCACACTGTGGACTAATGAACTTCACAAATTCAATTTGATACGTTTTCCTTGACGGATGTCGGATGAGAAATCAAGACTCGGAGCGGCAATTTGCCAGGTTAGGATCGCTTTTGTTTTTTTTTCGCTACTACTTGCTAAGGCTTTTAGAAGTTAATGGTCATTGATTTGCTCCCCTTGAGATTGAGTTTCAATGCATGTGACTCGAATTGGAAAAGAATCAATCTTCTTTCAGTCCAATATCTGCTGCACTTGCGGCATGCTTCATCGAGAACCTCAGCTTTCTGGTTACGAATTTCATTTTCACTTAACCCTGCAAAATTCACCCAGGGAAAAGTTTTCCCTTCCAAGGCTATCGGGAGGGTAACACCAGTGAGCCATTTTGAAAGAACGGCCCAGCTGTGTTCTACGGGATTGTGACAACTGTGTCCCGGGGCGTAAGATGTCAGAATTAAGATGTTGAGGTTTAAGTCTCGCCACAGCCTTCCAAGGTTGATCAGATTGGGCATAGACTTAGGTGTCCAGTCTGGCCCTTCATCACATATGATATTGACTGGTTTTTCTCTTTCTTTTGAAACAACTAGTTGAAAAATTTTTTAAGGTTAAGCAAATGCTTAGCGTCTGTGCTACTGAAAAACATTGATGGATATAAAAGTACATTAAGTGAATCCGATCTAGGCCACCTTATTCATTCTCTGCCCAGCATAACCACAAATATTTTGCCCTTTGAATTACACCTGTAAGAGAAATTGTTTGGCGGAGCTGGCGAGGAACGGCGTTTTTCTTTTGATTCATGTTCCTTGGCGAAAGACTCCTTGATCGCCTATTTCGTGAACTAAGTAATAAGTATCCAGCTGGAACAATTTTAGCATTGGTATAAGCAAAATCATGATCGGGGTTGTTGGGTTGATCGTTTGTGGCAAATATATTCTTAATAGAAAAATGCCTACTGACAGCCAAAGTTCCTACGTTGACCTTGCTCTTGTCATCTGCTGAAATGGCTTTTGTCTCATCCGAAAACACTTCAGTGAGCTGTCCAACAAAATTCACTTGAGCTGAAGTATAGTGAAAGTCTGTGTGCATTTTACTAGTTCATTTCTCTTTGGAAGTTGCTTAGCATCCACTAAACCTTTATAGCATTTAGACGTGTTGGGGATTCTTATTTGGTGGCAAAAGAAGACTGTGTATTGTGTGTACAGAAATTTTCTTCAAAGCTGAAATTTCTCTAAGGATGTGACTATGAATGGCTGATAGTGTCACCCCATGGCTGTACTGCACATCATCGCATCCTCAATCGTGGGCAGATGAAGAATGCTGTGTAATAAAGTCTCTGACTATTTCCACGATCTCAGGGTGAGCTTCAATAACTAATGGTCTTCCTACCTTCCTCTTAGTACCTGCCAATGTAATTAAAGACATTTCAGCGAGAATCTTTATAAAATCAAAGAACATGTTAGCAAAATATGATCCCATTTTCATCCGTTTTTGCAATTTTAACCATGTTAAATACGTGATCTGAGTAGCAATGCCCATCACGCGATAAAACAATGAAGTTTTGATTGCCATATTTCCGATCACTTGTTACAAATCAAAATTTGTCAAGGAGATAATTGTAAATTCTGCTAACCCAGGCCTTTTTTCTTTCCCTTTAACCTTTCAGCCATGAGAGTGATCAGCAATAAAATTCTCCTTGTTGCATTCGATGCTTTAAAAACACAGTGGTCATGAGAATTAAGGCAGTCACATTTACAAACAACCTCTCCCTATCACGTTTATAGGTTGTGAAATGTAAAGGAGCAGCAAGTGAGAATCCGATATTAGGATTTAAAGGGCGTGAATTTCTGAGTTATTCATTGGGATCTTTACTACTAAGTAAAGAACTGTCAATGTGCTTAGTTTTCCTGAATTGCTAGCAACTGTCGAAAACTACAATCAAAAGTTACAAGTTATAAGAAGTGCTGAAGAATAAACAAAACATATCAAAGGCAAACATGCACAAAGTTAAAAATAAACCATTGAAATCTACAAAAAAAGTTACAAGTAAAAACTGTCGAAGGTTGTTCGAAATAAAACTTCAGAATAATGTTCGTAAACTTAATAGCAGTGACTTAAAAAGGGAGGCACCTAAAAAATAAAAATCCACTTTCATCTTGGGTAGTTTTGCTCCTTTCCCATTGTTTCTGGTGTTTAAAAAATTACGGTGAAAATGTTGAAAATAATTCCTAAATGCAAAACATGTAGTTCCATTGAAGCAGTCAAAAACAATTGCAAAAAGTTGTTTCTGAGAGCTCCGATTCATTCTTCACTTCTCCAAAGGAGTCTGAACATAGTCTTTCGTCTAAGCTTTCTTTAGCTAGCTGAAATAAATGATTGCAGAGCCCTGCATTCCACGCCTCTCTAAAATCTTCTGGGGTGTGCTGTGGGATTAGATTACCCAATTCCTCCACTGTAATGTTGATCTTGACACCATGCGACTGAAGCTTGCACGTGAAAATTTCAGTACGTTCTTTGCACTTGAAGTGGTGGAATACAAAGATTGCTTTTATCCTGAATTTAGAGCCAAGGTTTCTTCTATCTGAGTTGGGTATCCAGCAAATATGATCAGTGGATTACCTCAAAGCATGCCTTCCATAACAAACCAACATGTAAGGCCATAAAAACACAGCAAATTTGTTTATGAAAATTAGGGACCGTCTGTAAAGGTGGTTTGTTAAGTACGCTAATGCACGTTTTATTTTAGAGGTTAAGAAAATTGCCACAAAATGCTTTTGAAGATTCAACAACTTTATATGAACAGTAGCTAAAATTTGCCAGTAACATTAAGGGTATGACCGTTAAAGAAGTATATCATGTCTCCAAATAGCCATTCAATGGAAGACATCACAGCAATCATTGCAGTATTGTAAGCCTTCTTTTGATCGGTTAGAACTCCAAATCTGAAAGGACCCTGAAGATGAACTCTTAATGGGTAGGCAGGATCCCCATAGAGACACATCGGTTGACCACCATGCAAAAAGGCATAGTGCTGTAGGTCTTGCAGCAGTCCTAAGTCTGTGAGCGTAGACACATCACGTTTTCAACCTTTCAAAAAATGTTAAAACAAAAAAGTTACAAACAAGGCATCATTTTTTTAGTTTTGCATGTAAAGTAGAAATCAAAAAGTCGATTTTAACCGATTTTTCATTTTCTAAATTCAAGTTTTTTGTAAACAGTAGAATTGCCAGAACCAGTCACTGATTACAAATGCTATCTTGCCTGAAAGGCTCCACACAGGTCTGTTCTTGTAGTGTTTCAAAATTTATTTTAAACCCAGTTCTGCACCTGGTGATAGTTCTTTGCTTATAGCCTGGGCAAGAAAAATCCCTCCTTATTCATCGTGTCAGCTGCCTAAGGTAACCAAATAACGTCGTGGTGGTAGGGGCTAGAGCATATAGAACAATGGGGCTTAGCGGTACCCGTAAAGGTCACCGTCCAAAGTTCAATATCTATCCTATCCCATGCGATGGTAAGATTGTGAGCCGCGCGGCGTCTAAAATGCTCATCGTATGTGTACCACGCTAAGCCCTTGAACTTAGTTACTGCGCGGCTAATGATTTGCTGATACTTGATGAGCTCCACCGCCCGGTTGGGGTAGGCCGTGACGATCACAAGCATATACGCCATGAACGCGTCCAACCAGTTTTGGAAAGAGTCTACAACTGGTTTCTTGCGTTTGACAACAGTAAGCGGGGAGCCCAAGTGGCCTGGGGGCGAGTCCTCATAACGCAATTGTAGGGCAGGGGTCTGGGTCTGGTACAGTGTTTCTGGCAAAAGCAAAGAGAAATCTACGTACTCACCGCGGAGTATTTTATCCTCGAGGGCTTTGTCCAACGGACGATTGAGGCCGTTCGGAGGCGCCACAGAAGAAACACGAGGACTTGGAGTGCTGAAAAACGCGGGAGCAGGCGGGATAACGTCGTTGTGTGGGAGCGATTGAAACGCTGCTTGAACGGTCGACGAAACAGTGTCCTGGATCGCCGCTAGTTGAGCCGGGGTAAAAACGGCATCGCTTGACTCCATGGACTCCATTGGTTCTGCGTCTAAATCCACCAAAAGGTCGCTTGTGGCGGACTCCTCTTCCTCGGGGAAGTGGTCCAAGACGTGATCTAAATCGTGAGGTTCGGAAGCCAAATTGGACGTGGTGGATTGACTATTGCGACTCCGTGCGGCCTGTTGTGAGCGCTTCGACGAGGTGGATGACCTCTTGGCCACTCGACCATCAGCCCGTTTGTTTCGCGTTATTGCAGAGAGCGGGCGGGTTCCATTCGCGGAACGGAGCCTTTCGACCAGGCGAGCGTGGTTTCCCGTGACGGGAAGATTCATTTGTTGTAAGCGAAGCCGGAGGACTTCGCTGGAAAGCTTCGAAAGGTCAGTACTTTGACGCGATGTCGCAGGCTGGGAACGTGGACGAGCCATAACAAAACTACTTTAAATGATTGCTTTCGTGCAAGCTAACCAAATAATGACTAGGAGTGGCATTGGCAAAGCTTTATAGTCAGACAGTGTCTCAAAGTACGGCCAGTAGGCACAGTTGTACTATAAACTATCTCAACTTATCATGATTAAGGTCTAGCCATGAATAGCTCTGAATAGGGCTTTGAAAACAGGGACCAATCTTTGCGAAGCTAAGAAAATACACGATGACAAACATTCGACAAATTAGTGAGGTTCTAGCCATGAAAAGCTTTTGCTTTCTGCTTAAAGAATAGAGTGCTTTCATTTAATGAATCAGGCTTTCAAGATATCACCGAGCCTAAGACGGGGCAAGCTTTCTCGGCCTACCCCCCTGGGGCTTCATGCTCCATTAACTGCATTTACCCGCTGGTAAATGTCTCATTAAACTCGTAAAAAGTAATGAGATAATGTTTTGACAATGACATGATAACACCATTATCAAGCGATAAAAATAAAAATGTGAGTTTAAAAAGAGTTAAAGTACTCTAAATAGCATGGATTGAATCCGTTTGCACGTTCAGACGGAGTCGTAATTCTGTAAGAAGCTGTAGTTAGGTTGCAGTTAGGTCGGGCATTAAAGGGAGGACTGCAGTAAACAACAGGCAGCCTGCCTTCCGACTCAAGTTAAACAATTAAACACGTTTCGTAAACACCCTTAACCAGGCCCATTCTGCCGTCAGTTGTACAATGGAGACTAAAAAGGATGGGATACTTCTCTTCCTAGGAATCCAGCTTCTCAACCGAGCGCCCCAAATTGAGACTGAGATGTACCTGAAGCCTACTAATACTGGTCTACTTCTCCACTACCGTAATTATTCATGTTGACAACCATTGCAAATGAAGCTTATTAACAGCTATGCTTGATTGTGTGTATTGTTTGTCCTCAACATGGTTTTATTTTTCTGAGGAGTGAGCGCTTGAAGTCTCTGTTTTCACATTTGTTGTACCCTCAACACCTTATCAGCTCCACCATAAACACTTTTGTCAGCTCGAGGGTTGCTGACGCCCAGCCATTGTAGGCCTCAGTGGAAATGACGAGTTGTGATGTGGCTGCAGTAGTTATACCCTTAAAGGACTAGGACTCGGCAAATCTTGCTAACACTCAGTTGAAAGATTTAAGTCTTGAGCTTCATCCCACAATCCAACCTGTATCTGTGAGTAAGAAACTTGACCAGGACCTCCACGAATGTGAGGCAAAAACCACAAGTGGTTAATCAATAGTGCATAGTGCATCAGGTTTGATACAGGTAGCTATGTTAGTTATACAGGTGGTCATCTTTTTACATGTGTGGATAGCCACAAAAGTAAATCATCTTCCATGCGCAAACACTATGATAAAGGTCATGTGGGTGCCATCCCTGGGGACCTTGTCAGCTGCTTAAGAATGCTGAAAAAATGCAAGAACACCTTTGAACGTGCAAATGGATCTAAACCTTGCTAAGGTCTTTGTTTAGCTGATTTCATTTATGCAAATTTAGAGTACTTTAACTCTATTTGAACTTGCATTTTGATTTCTATTCCTTGGTGATGTCTCCGAAATGTTGGAACATCATCTTGTTACTTTTTACATGTTTATGCCTCTCAAAATCGTTATTAATCACAGTTTTTTATTGTAAAAAGTATCAATTGCTATTACATCGCGTTGCACTCAAAATTTAGCAACATTCAACTTGGCCTGTCAACTGTCCTCATTATTTACACGAGAATGGAGCCCTTACTGTTCAGATAAGCCACCAGTTATTTACTTGAGTAGGGAGGGCTCCATTCTTGTCTAATGTCGTGTTTACATTTGTGCTTTTACCAAGGTAAAAATTTACTAAGGTCAAGTTACTTAACCTTGGTACATTCGTCCAGTGTTTACACTAGCTCAAATAACTCAAGTTGATCTGTCAACACTCTCGCTATCTGCGTTATCTACGTCATGAAATCGAACTGACGGGAAATTCTAAAACCATGCTCGCTTCAAGAAGTAAAGTGGTGTCTTTCGTGGCCATTGCTTTTTATTTCTTAATTCAAGAGCCGCAAACAGAAGCATCAAGATTTTGTAAGATGTTGTTGTGCAGCGCTTGATAAATCTTCACTAGTGGAACTTGCAGGAGGATCCAACTGCAGTGAATTAACAGGAGCAAATTGAGGTGCCACCATGTGCATAGGCGCTGACCTCATCTCATAATGTTGCGCGGGAAAATCCGGTGGTTGATCATATGCAGAGTACGCGTGGTTGTATGTGAAGAAACGTGGATATTGTGAATATGCAGCATCCTCCCTGGTGGGAGGATAAGCTACCGGTTACCATGACCATTATTACACAATGAAGGATCGAAGTTTGTCTAGAGAAAGTTGTAAATAATACTGAAAATGAAAAATACAATGCCTTCTTTTACCTGACGGATTGTTCGCCGTACGAAGATCGATCCAATCGTTCTCTGACTTCACTGTTATCTGCCATGATAACACATGACATGACAAACAATTCACTTGAGGACCATCTTCAACCTTGAAGGGTTATTTTAAGGTATACAATATTTTTTTATTGTACCAGGAGGTTTTTGACAGAAAATATACACCTTCAAAATACATTTTGCATAATATACTGTTTTGATTAAGCTAGAAAACTCCTTAAGAATTTAATTCATTTCAATACAAGCATAAAGGGTGGCTTATATCTGGGAGGGCGTAAACCTAAAGTATATTTCTGTTTACAGAAAAATGAGCCTACATCTGGAGGGGCTTATAAGTGGGGAAGCTTAGTGGGGGACACCCGGAATTAGTCAATATAAACACAAAATACCAACTTAATTTCCATTTTGCCTAAGCCTTGAGGTGGTTTGTGTAATATTATCTACCTCAAACAAACAAGATGGGTCATCCAGCGCCTTTTTGTCAAGATCTTTTTGTAGGGGCCGTATATAGAATTTTGCAATACCGGTGGCATCCCTCATTCTTTGGGCAGTATTTGGCGAAGGGTTATCGTAAAAGCAGGCATCCTCTCCTTGCTGATAAAGCAGTAACTAGTAACAAGTTTTCAACAGTTTTGGAAACCTCAACACGATTTCTTTGTGGCATTTTAGACTGCTGGCATCTGTTTTAAACTGGATGCTAGCCTGCATTGGTCAAAAGAGTCCTGCTTCTCACAGTAGTGGGCGGCATTGATGCTTCAGTTCATGAGAGAAAAAAAAAAACTTTCGTATACAAGTCGCCACTCATTTAGCTTTGGTTTTGGCTGTGACTTTTGCAAGACTGGGGTACGTGACTAAGTAGCAAGCCACTTGTTGTGTTCTTGTGTGACTGTGGCTACAGCTAAATAATTCAGAAAATTATGCTGAATTGTTCCGGATGTCTCAGCAATTGCTGGGGTTCCAGTGCCATCCATATTCGAGTGGGAACCTAAGAATACATTCATATATTGTAGAAAAATAGTAAATACTGAAATAAGCATTTACATTTGCAAAATCAAGTTGAATGTTGAGTATTGAAGTTGATTGTTGGTGGGGATTAAACACCATAATTTCCCAGCTTTTGAAATAAGTTTAGCCAATTGAATGTAAGGGGTAAGCCTCCTTAGCATATTTATGTAGGTTCAAATTTGCACACACATTCTGGAGCCGTTGAAAGTGTTTTAGTTGATAATAATTATGGTAATGCATAGAAAGCAAAACAGGCATCTAGTTTTAAATGAAGACTCTCAGCTAATTGTTTCCTTACATGGTAAGGAGTTTCATGTCTCAGCTTTCTGAACACAGTTAAGGTCCGGAAGCAAAAATAGCAATCATCTTCCATCACAGTAAAAAGCCATAATGGCTCTTGATCACAGTCGATTGAAGCCTGGAAAAGAA
The DNA here is from genome assembly GCF_958299795.1 of Porites lutea. NCBI lineage: Eukaryota > Metazoa > Cnidaria > Anthozoa > Scleractinia > Poritidae > Porites > Porites lutea. The sequence continues at coordinate 20,565,581 of NC_133201.1, forward strand.
TTTATTCCCAAACAAAATAACCCAGTCGCCCACCTACAACACCTTTACTTTGTAAGGTTAATTGGACAGCATCAAAATTTTAGTTTTATGCTATAAAGGCCAGTTTTAGACACAATAGTCCTCGGTGGCAGCCAATTTACATGTTGTAATTTATAGATTTCTAAAAGGTCAAACTAAAAAAACCGGCCAAATTTTTTGTGTTTGACAAGCTTACTTTGCAAAATCTTGCCAACAAATGTGGTGGCGTGTAAACCAGACTATTATAGTTTTTAAACACTACATCTGAGGTAAACAATACTATGAGGCACTGTTTTATTATCATACAGACCTGTGATAGAATGCAGTCTTTCACAATTTTACAAGACGAATTGCACCCATTCAATAAGCATATTCAGGACGATCGAAGCACTCCTTTCCTTTGCACAACAAATTATAGAATTGGCCACAATATAAAACGTGAAGATAATTCCATTCCAGGACTGTTCAGTCAAAATAATATGCTCCTATGTGGTATGCAAGTTGGAATGGATGAGTCAAGCGGATTATGTTGTATCATTTGCATATTGACTTATCTTTATTTTCCTCATTGTTAATGTCCCTGTTCTTACAATTTCTTTTGGCTAACATTACAACAGATAAACCGAATAGCATATAAATTGCAAAATCTTTTGTTCGAAGCTAGTTAAACACCTCTCTTAGTTTAAAGCTGTCTCTTAGTTTCCTGACATTTAAAGAAGCTATTCTCAAGGCCATATCTGTTTAGCCCTTCCTTCACCCCTAGGTGATAAAGCAATAAAATTACTGTTTCATTCTAGTAGCTTGAAAAACAAGTGTTGAATATTTGACAAAATTTTGACAATAAAATGTGCATGGTAACCACAAATACGAAGGGACAAGACAAATTACACAAAGAAAACTCACACAAACGTAAAACCTTTGGTCTGGGGCATGTAAGAAAGTACAGTTTGTGCTAACAAATTCCAATCCAAAAAGGAAACTGCCTGATATCTCGCCCCCTGCTCGAAATATATTAAACCTAGGAAATGTTTTAGAAAAAATAGAGTTGACCGCTGTAAACTTAACGTTCGTTTGGTATGATTAAAGGCTTACCCACTGGCCATAATTTTCCTCAAATGTACAATTTGTGAGGTAGGGACCTACTAAAAGTGGCTGGAATCTTGTGTTGTTTGGCTTTTGATCTTTTCTTCTTTTAACAATTTCAGAAGGCAAATCGGTAAACATCTGGTAGTCAGTTCCTCGGAGATGGATGCCTTGAAAAAGAATATCTTAGCAATCTGCACAGAAAACGTGCCAGTATTGGTCGCGGCTCAGCAGTATCTCTTTTTTTCCCAAGGCGGTAAATTTTTAGTATCTCCACTGTTCTGGAATCCGCATAGCCCATCTCTTTCTCCAAGAAAATCCTGAGCACCTCCTCTGTGTCCTCTCCCCTAGGATCTCCAGGGGTAAATTCCGTTATCTTTGAAAATTTGATATTTTCTCTTCTCGAACAAGCCTCAAGGTACAAATCTTTCATTCTCAGTTCCTCGTGTTTTTCAGCATTTCAGGGCTTAACAGCAGCAGCGTGTTCATCTTGTTTAACCCCAATGGATGAGCATCATTGATTTAACTTTTCAAAATCGACAGTACCACTTTCTTTGAAGTCTTTGAGTTTTTGTTTCTTGTCCAGGGCTACTTAGATTCTTCAATATTCTGGATTGATTGTCTATTATTGTCAGGGATTAAAGCCAGATAGACTAGTCGCCAACATTTGCATAAGAGATGGCTGCGGCATCAGAGAAATGCTGGTTGCCATCGTGGTTGATAGGACCTCACAGACAAAGGGGTTCCTTATTCCCAACAAGGAAATGTCATCTTTCTGTGGATTGCAGGATAAAATTAGTTTTCCACCATGCATCTTTAGACTGCTGTCAAAAAGAACTTCCATTTCCCATTATTCGTTGCGTCATGGTACTTCTTGATCCAGGAAGCTTCAAGAGACTTATTGCAGGTGTTCATGTTGATCATGTTTGTTGTTGGTTCTCTCCCTTGCTGTAAGAGGTTTTTCTCTGAGTACTTCGGTTTTCCCCTCTCCTTCAAAACCAACACTTTCAAATTCCAATTCGATCTAGAATGTCTGACATGGTTCAACGAGTTCTCATGAACTCCTAAGTGCTCCGTGGGTAAACAAATTACATTTTTTTTTACAATCATCCTCAGACCACCCCCTTGATAATCCTCTATTATAAACTCTCATCTAATCTTGTCTTTACCTTTACAAAACAATTTGAAAAAAACGTTTGTTGACTTTGTGTAGTGCCTCCGCATAAGTTGGGAGACCAGAACACTTTTGATGAGTGATTTTGCCCAATATAGTAAGCCTTTTAACTTGTTATAATTCCATGAAATTTTTGATTTTCAGAATCCTTTCTTCGTAGTTGGAATGGAGGATTATGTGTTTGTTCATTACAAACCATACGCTCCGTGCAAAAACTTTTCCTTCCACCCTGGAGATTAGGAAAGTTATGTGCCTTTCAGGATATTGGAATTGTTGCAACTATTATGAAACAGTGATGTTAACATAAAAAGAAGTCAATGGATCTTTGACCTTTTAATAAAGCCGTTTCCAGAATTGTGTATGTTTCGAGTGATTTGCGTCTATAATTCAGCATCTCTGATGGACACTCCCTGATCTTTTGTTTGTCACTATGGGAAGCAAATTGAGGCAGATTACTGGTCATCTGAAATAAAAAAAACAACAACATATTACTAATTGAGATGTCACATTCCATATAGTTTCAGCTGGTCTTGATCATTTCAGGATATTTAGGTTTATAAGTCCTTTCTCTGTTTCTTTGATTCAAAGTTTCATCCTGTTGCATTGAAATAATTTGGAACTATAATAGCTGGTTGTTCTTAAGTAGGAAATTCAATTAGTGGAATAAAGTAAAAGCCATATGATTAAAATTAGTGTTTCTTTTAGTTTATTACAACCAAGGCAACAATTATAATATTTGTCTCCCTCCAAAACTTTTCATGATCTTTTTTGTTTGTATGGGGATAAATAGAATGCTGTCTTTTTAAAACAATCAACCAGTTTAGAGTGATTTGGAATGCACATAAAACATTCTTCTTCAGACCATAGTGGAGGAGCACTGTACAGTAATAGCCCGCGTATAAGAACCTGAATTTTTCAATTTAGCCTAAATAGGTTCTTATATAAATGGTACTTAAAGCAAATTTAGGCTACCGAGGTTCTTAAAATAGGTTCTTATATTTTCATATGAATTTCATCTGAACATACTATATATATTATAAATATCATCCCATAATACAGTATAAATCATTTATTTGTACCATAGAGCAATGCCTATAGGCAGTTCAGTGCAGGTACAGCATATGTCCTTAACAAAACATAACAAAGAAACTCATGGTGATACCAAATTCATAATAAGCTCAAGCAAGGAGGAGAAATGAAAAACAAAAATAAAGTGAAAACTGTATAGCTCTGGCCCCTGAGGTTTGATCATATCATCATCCGAGCCATCAGCTGTCATCAGACAACCAGTCTTCATGAACAGTTTCTTAGCAAACATCCTGTCTGAGGAGAGCTTTCTCCATGCCTACCCAGTCCATTGTGTCATGAGGATCCTCCTTTGCTTTGCACTTAAGCTGTCATGCCACATGTCCAAATTCTCGTCCTCCTCAAGCAATTTCTCCATTGCTTCGCCAATCTTTGCCTTCATCTGTTTTCCAAACCCGGCATCTATAGACTGAACTTTGTCTGTATGATTTTCTGGGAGCAGATAAATGATGGCATTGATCTCCTTTCTGCAGATTTCATGAAAGCCCTTCTCTTGTTGAAATCCAACATTGTCAGCAAGTATTACTTTCTCTTGGGGGGAAGTTCAATCCCAGGTATCAATGTCCTTTTTACCCATTGCTGGTTTAACTGGCTGTCCATCCAGGCAGAAGTTTGAAAGAATACATCAACATCTTGATCATATTGGGTTTTCTCCGCACTTGACACGTTTCCTTTACCTCGGAACACAATTGCGGGTTTCACATGTTGATCTCCCTCTGCCTGTATGCACAGCTGCAGTGTAGCCTGCCTCTTGTCAAGACCAGAAGAGGGTTGAGAAACTTAAACTTGCTTGCTATCTGTTACATCATAGGTTTTTTCTTGATCTACAACAAAGGGCAGAGGAACTTGATCTATATTGCATCTATTCTTTGGTGTCCATCGCCCATACTTCACATCCTGAGTTGAGTGAAGTCGTCTTCTCCTTGACTTAACAGCCTCCCTTAGGTCACAGTGAAATTTCTGGATGGTTTGTCTCTCATCATCAGCTGCCTGTTTTTTCTTGTTTGTTCTTCTCCTGAATGAATTACCATGTCGTTTCTTAAATCTCTGAAACCAGTTTTGACTTCCTTTAAACTTAAAAGCTTCTTCTTTTCCATAGCATTCTTCAATGTAGGATTTCATTTTTTTCTTTAGCCATAGTTTTGATACTTTGCATCCTTTTGCTCTTCTTAATTTAAAATCAACAATGACTCGTGCTGATGCTAAGGGATATTTCTCTCTGTTCTTTGCTTTGTCACCTATAAGCTTTCCCCTTTGTCTTGTTGCCTTCACACCCTCAGAATCTTCCTTTCGCTTGTTGCACTCAGATTCGGATTTGATCTTATTCCTATTTTTGTTCCATTTTACAACAAGCGACTTGCTAACTCCTCGTTCTTCTGCAACCTTTTCCCACTTCTTTTTAACCTTTAGTTCACTGAAAAGGTCTAGACGTTCAAGAGTCTTTGCCTTGAATTCAACTGTGTATGACCTTCTGTGGCTGCTTCCTTTCCTACTGTCAGGTTTTGTCACCTTGTGCTTTCTCGTATCCACCACATCCAGGTCATCTACACAAGTGTACTCTCACTATTAGATATCTCTTCACTTTCAGTGTAGCTGGGAGTAGACACTGGTTTAGATTTGAAGTTTACATTGCCGCCATGTTTCCATCGTACATGTGAATCAAGGTACTTCTTCGTCGCGAAGGATTCATTGCAAATCTCACATTCAAGTGGCCTTTTTGGTAAATTTACAGACTTTGGTAACACACTTGTGATGTCAAACTTTTCTCCCTTTCTTGTCTCTATAGATTTCTAGATTCCACAGTCAAAAGGCGTACGATTCATATCTACTTTCTTCTCTACACGTGGCTGAAGAAACCCGCGAAGTTTGTTTGTTTTGGAAATACATCCTTGAGCCCGCGAACTAAATTCTTTGTTTTGAGCCCATGGTTTGTCCCTGTAATAAAGTTTTCCCAGACCGACATATTGGTCAGCGGTCAATAGGCACCGCCACTGAATGCCCACCATCTTTATTGTGATCTTGAGAGAAATCAGAAGGAAAATTTGTCTTTCAAACTTACTTTAATTAAAGACAGGAAACCTGATTGTTTGAAATGTATATAGAAGCTACTGTGCGAGGCTACCATGCATATCTTGATAATGGATCTGTTTGGATTGGTGAAATATAGGCATGCGAAATGGAGCTCAACAATTCTCACGACAAATATGCTGTGACGATCAAAAACCAAGATGAAAACCTGGTTGGACATGTACCAAAGGAATTATCGAGGCTCTTTCATAAGTTCCTAAATGATTTTGGAGAACTTGAGGCAGAATGCATTGGAAATAGGCTCAATGCAGGGAAAGGAAAAGGAGTT
>NC_133201.1:20576297-20591297 GCF_958299795.1 Porites lutea
TTTACATCTAAAAATAAATCATTATTTTGCCCTGGAGAAGGTAATGATGATCCAAAAAGGAAAACATTTTTTATGCGAACATCAGAGAAGAGCAAAATAAAGTGGACATTCAGGACCTTGTTTTCTTAACTAAGGTTTTCAGCCTTTGCTATTATATAGCTTGCCTTAGCTGAGGTCACTGGTTCCTTAGTTTTGATTATGATCAGTTTCAGTTCCTATTAAGCTAATTATCGTGTTGTCGAATTCACAAATCACTCACTGTGAAACTGTTTTCATGTTCATTCAGCCATAAGTTTCCGTTCAATTGTGCATTCTTTGTAATATGCCTTGTAGGAATTCAGTATACTTAAATATTCTTTAAACAGTATACTTCATTTGCACTTAAATTATACTTTAATTATACTTAACAAAAGTATGCTTAAAGTACACAACTTTTGATCACCAAAAAAGTATGCTTCACAAGAAGTGTCCTGTGGGTGTACTTCCAAGAGGTTCCGGTATACACTTCACACATAATAATGTTCATGGTTAGTTTATCAAGAAATTGAAGTGCTCAGCTTCAATGGCGAAGTGAAACATGCAAAGTCGGTTTTACCAACGGAGAGGGTTAAGGGCTCAAACCTCTCTATACTGCACAATTTACATCAGTTCACAACATGTTTTGCTTACTACACAAATAAATAACTTAGACGCCCAAAGTATATGTCAGATTTGTTTCTTACTCTTTGGCTACAAGGTAACATGTTCCATTACTTGACTAAAGAAATGTGTCTTCCTTTTATGTACAAAAACTGGAATGAAATGCGATCTAACGAAAAAAAAGACTTGGGTTTTATATCTTTAAGCTTACTCGGCACTTTAGATAAAGTAAATAAGCTTTTGCTTTGTAAACCTTAAGGGTTAACTCGTGTGCCATTTGTAAATGACTGGCAAAGGACAGTCGATATTTAAATGACTGGAACCGATCAAAATTCAGTCATGGTGTACTTCTTTTGTTTTCTTTTCAAGTTTCGCTCATGATATTGTACTCGGATTGTGAAGATAAAGGTAATATTCCGAGCGTATAAATATCTTAAAGATGCCCTCTCAATGAAGCCCACCAAAACCATATATGGAAGTAAGGTATTCTGTAAATGATTCATATGTGACTGTTTTAGGAAATCCACAAGACCCGTTTATGTTCCGAGGGTACTGGAATTCAGCGGCAATTCAACACCTTCATGTACACATTTCTTTCCTCGCATGTAAAGATGTCTGACAACTGATGGTTTTGTTTTGAGTTCTTGTTCTGTTTCTTAAGGTCCTCGTAAAAAGGAGATCAAATGACGTGGGCCTTAATTACATCCAGTATCTTTTACAGCCAAATGCAAAAAATGCCATGAGAGACCTTAAAGAAATGACCAGAATGAAACTGTGCAACTTTGCTTATTTCACCCAGGGATTGGGGGATGATCTTTTCACAAAGTTGATCCAACACTGAACAGCTAATGTGTGCCCTGTGTATCTAGAAACCTGCTATATACTTCACCACTCTGAAGAAATGTTTACATGATCTCAATTATGTCTTTAATAGAACACTGAATTGAATTGAATGGTGTTTTGAAGTTAAATTAAGGTCGATTACACACTAGGCAACAAGTTGCAGCAACATGTCGCTGCGACACATCGCAGCGACAAATCGCTTCGTGTGTACTTGAGAATTTTTGTGAAAATCGTTGTCTCTGCAACAGAATTTTGTCGCAGCAACATGTTGCAAAAAATCAAATCAGACAGAATTTGTGCGACTTGTCGCGGCGACAAAATTCTGTTGCAGAGACGAAGATTTTCACAAAATTTCTGCAGTACACACGAAGCGATTCGTCGCTGCGATGTGTCGCCACAACATGTTGCCGCAACTTGCCGCCGGACCTGTACACACGGAGTGATTTGTCACCGCAAATTGTTGCTGCAACCTGTCACCTAGTGTGTACCGACCTTTATGCTTGAACCATACTTTTAGCACACTTTTTTCGAAGTGATTTCAAGATTCGGACAGACCGTCTAGATCCTCAGAATGTTTCTTTCGGTTTCAAAGTATACTTAAAGAACACTGCTTCGAGAAACTATTTTTCACAAGCACTGAAGTTTGAAAAAGTATACTTAAAGTATCCTTAAGTATTTGAAGTATAAATGAAGTACATTTGCCAAATATACTTCATATATACTCTTTTTCTGGAAGTACAAACGAAGTATACTTCGAATGTACTTTTTTTCTGAGAAGTACATATAAAGTATACTTGTGCATAAACTCACGATCTTCTGTTATCTAAGTACCAAAAGAAAGCAAAGTGAGGAAAAGTTATAGCCTGCGTTGCACACAGACTACGAGTTCTCTACAGTGGTCTCAAGTGACAAGTGGAACATCTATAGCCTGTTCCCAGCATTCACTATCTGAACGCTCGGAACAGGTTAACCATCATCAAGCTTGGCCAGCTATTCTGAACAGTCAGTAGTGAGAAAAGATGATAAATATTTTCCTGAGTTGGACGCTAGATTGCTCAGCAAAAATGGTAAAAGTACATTACGACAGACTTATGGTGGGAATATAGATAAAGTTCCGGTAAGGGAACCTACTCATAACTCTGCCAGTGGATAATTACATTGCATACGATGTATGTAGCACTAAGCGATACAACAGCAAAAACCAAACGGCGTCCAAGATTAAAAGGGAAACTAATGTAATATAGGCAACAGATTTTGACCACTACTAAATAACGAAGTACAATAAAAGATTGGAGTGCTGTTGGTGGTTTTGCGTGAACTTGCTAAACTTAGGTTACATGTACATACTTGCTCAAGTTTTAGCGTAAGATCTTCATTTCGCTGCAGTAACCGTGCTACTTCATCAGCCATCTGCTTCACAACAGAACAGAAAAATAAGGAAACAATTTAAATAAACTTTTTAATATCAAAATGGAAGGAGCAGACCACTAAATCAGATGACCATGTATTTCCTTGCTGCTTTTAAATTGGCAAGGATCAAAATCTTTTTGTCATGATGAGGGCTCATAGTCTCCCACATGGCTGTTCTTTGTGAAACTTCAAATGGTGTTCATGGCAGAGAAAACTGCTTTAAAATAATAATTTCAGCATGACAATCAGTGGCTGTGTGGCGTAGTGGTCAAGGATTTAACTTCACTTCATAGGATGTTAAGAGGGAGTGAGTTCAAATCCCAGTAAAGTGAAACTTTAAACTTTGTACATTTCTTTTTTCTTTTTAGTTCTTTTTTTATCATTTTTTCCCTTTGGCTTGTTTCCCTTTATTCTCACTGCTGATCCCTTAACGAGGGGGGAGGTAAACAATATGGAGGAGGGAGAAATGGCCTGAAAAAGTAGGGAGGAGGGAAAAAATGAAATGTTGGGAGCAGGGAGATCTAGAAAGATATTGGTGAGAAGGTAATTTTAGGTTTTTTTTTTAATGGGTGCACGAGAATTCTGGTGTACACTGCGATCCCCTTGGGACTCCTGGGTCTCCTGGGATGAGACTCCCTTGGTTGCACTTAACCGGGAAAGCATGGAATCAAACTTTGACACATCTCAGGTTACCTGTCTTGCAAAACATCTTTTCCAACCTTCTTGACCTTTCTTTATTTGCCGGCCCATGTTGACAAGAGTAACAAGGTATGTATGTAATTAAACCTTTTATCTGGGGTTTAAGAATGGTATCAGTTTAGTAGTCTTTTTTTTCAAAGATTTTTGAATATCCAAAATATTCTGGACAAATACAAACACCACTATAATCATTTGAGGTTCGTGTTCCAGTCGAGTGAATGTATGTATATTCAATAGTGGACCATAGATGAGGAGATGTGCTTTGTGGTAGCTTTAATTTAAACCCATTTAGAGATCTTTAGAGTCCATCTAGTTCAGATAGTTTCTAGCAAAGCGTTTGAATGGTCAAGATCTTGATTCGTCACAAACAAAATGTAAACTGATGTTGTGGCTAAAAATGTATGGCAAGAAACTGAGCGAGTTTGTTCACATTGCGCTCTGTAACGCTGTGTTTTGAGGCATCTTTCGAAAATATTTCAAGCTTTAATTGTGATTCGGCTTTTTCCCTTGTATCAGATATATCCCTTCTTTAAAAAGTATAATTCTATTTCTTGGTACTGTACAAAGCTGCTGGGAGACGGAAATTTAGGGAGGAGGGAGATTTATCCTGCTGTACCTCCCTCCTCTTTAAAGCAAGGATTTTGTGAAAAAAACGTATTTCTAGTAATCTATATGATTCCAGCAGGTAATCAGAGTAAACAAAGGTGATGCCTATGGCGCATCTACAAGAAAAACCAAGATGGTGTTCGGTGACAGCTTTTCTGAGCGAATCATGTGCCAGTAAAAATATATTTTGCATGCCCATTAACTTGATAGACACTGGTTCTTGTTTGGTAGGTGTGACTTGAAACACTGTTAAAATTGCATCACATAAGCTCATTTTGAACCAAATATTTGTTAAGCCTGGCTTATGCACCAGTCAATGTTAAGCCCCAGGGTAGGGGGCCAGGCATCCCCAGGGGATTTGTTTTCCTTGAAAGTGCCACCTCTGCAATGCAGAAAATCTTAAGTGAAATAAAGTTTGTTAATGTAAGTACAGTGATAAGGAAATTGCATTGCATTGTAATTTATATCATCTTACAACAAACAAACTTTGCCCCCAGGGAAGTGGAATTTGACATCAGTGTTTTCTTCCTGTGCACAGAATTTGACACGAAAATAGGATTAAAACATTAAATCCCTGGGTATGCCCAGCCCCCCCCCCCCCCCTACTCAGAGGCTTAACATTGACAGGTGCATTAATTGGGAGCTTAAACAACAAAGTTGGTGACGGCTACAAAAATGTTGCTTAAAAAGTGAAGTCACAGTGCTTCAAACTTACTGCACTTATTCTATTTCATTCAATTCGTCAAATCGTGGCAGTATTTTTTGGAGTCGAATTCTAAAAGCCTGTTTCAAAGTTCACAAAAAGAAAATAAAGTTGCTGCCTAGTGTTCATGTCCTCCAAAAAATTAGGCATTTTCACATCGTGGTCGTGCAGTGATGGCAAAGAAATTTACAAAAAAGCGTGCAAAGTTGTTGTTTTGCCAATCTAAACCTTTTTATTTTTATTATTTTTTATTTAATTTATTATTTAAGCTAAATTTACATCACACAAAACGTATACATATTACAACTTGACGAAACAAAAACTATACAGACGGCGCACACGATAAAAGAAAAAAAAGAAAAAACCTACTGCTGCGACTTCTACAAACGGACATTATACTATTACAGAGAGAGCATAAACAATACACTACTAGCATACACGGGCTCTTTCACTAGGAATGGAAAGTTATGAGCTGGTGCAAACTAAGACCTTTAGGTAGTGCTCCTAATTGTTTGTACGATCCGGACGACTATTTGGTCATAGCTCCGCCATAAACACATTTTTGAAGATGCAAAGCAATTACTCCTACTTAGTAACCACCATTACCCTTGAGCTTTAAATCATAAAACTTCAACAAGTTAATTTTACAAATTGCAGCTAACGAAGACAAAAGAAAAGGCGTAGACCTATTGTAAAAAGCGTGCACTAGGTGACAAGGCGCTACAAAAAACAATGAAAATTACCACAGTAAAAATTTCCATATTAGCCCACCTGAATATTGGAAGAAAGAAGGAAAAACAGTAATAAATTAATTTCGAGGAACGTAGTTACCGTCAATGAATAATTTGTCCAGATACTTTCTGCTGAAATAGACTGTGCTGCCATTATGTTTTGCGTTTTGAAGCTTTTTTATTTGGGCCTTTCTTAGCTGATAAAGTTCCTTCGGCATTTCCTCAAAAACACCATAATCTTTCCCTTTGAGTGAAGTCTTTGCACATAGTAGGACTTCTTCCCGATCGGAATATCGGAGAAATCTTGCAGTAATAGGACGGGGCTTCTTACCTGATCTTTTCCCCACTCGATGAATCCGCTGAAATTTGAATCTACTTACGGCACTCTCCAAGCTAAGCTCTTTCTGCAGAAAATTATTATAAATCACCTCTTTTGTATTCTCCACGTTATTATTCTCTGTCTTGCTTTCGGCATTGATCGGCGCTTCATTTTCCTGGATTCCAAGAAACATAAGATTCTCCCTTCTACTGTAATTTTCCTGGTATAGGAGTTGCATTTTAAGCTCTTCGGCTTCATGCTGGACTTTTTTAAGATCCTTTTGCTTATCACTTATGTCCACCTCACGGAACTCAACACTGTTTTCAAGCTCGTCTACCTTCGTCCTCGTTCTTTCCGTCTTGTCCTTCAGGTTCTGTACGTCCTTCTCCAAAAAGGCAAAAGATTCTTCGAGAGATGCTATTGATTGTGTAAATTATCCAGACGCACTTCAATATTGTCTAGCTTTTGCAATTTGTTTAAAATCATGTCCACTTTCTTCCCAAGATTGTCAGCCATTGACAGCGCTGTTATTACCTCGTCCTCTGCTTCGCTTGTGCTCGTAGAAAGATTGGCTTCTTTACTTTTTTATCTCTCGGGCGAAAAGACGTCTGAGGAAGAAGATTTGGGTCGATCTTTCCTTTTTGGAGGCATCGAATTGCAAAGAATAACACGCCAAAAGGCGGAGCACCGACGTATACGTCCTTACACCTTGACCGTTCCCAGCATTCCCCTATTGCTTTTATGCCGTTCTCGTTGATGTCACTGTTGACATTGCCTAAACTCCTTAATGGCTTAAAGGCAGCTATGCCCCTGGTCTTAATTCCCAATATCTTCTTGCTATACTGAAAAGTAACTCGTGCCTTAAGTGAAGTAACTCTCTTCGATTTTAGCTTTGTAAAAATGAGGTCTTAACATTTTAAGCTTATTGTAGTAGGGGATTATTCATGGTTAGTGCTGCCAGTCAGCAGTCTTAACCAAAGGTCACCTCAAATTGCTTCTCCATTTAAATAGAAAGCACCATGGTCTTGACTTTCAGGCAAGTGCTATAAAAACCGTATCACAACAGAGTCCAGATAACCGAGGTTCTACTGTCACGTTGAATCCATTTGCACTAAAAAAACTTTGAATATTAGACAGACATCTACACTCTAATTTCTCGTAAGAAAACTTACTGTTTTTTACAGATAAGTGTTTGACAGCTTAAGTGTATTCAGTATCTGTCCAACTACAAACTTCTGCCATCTTGGAATAATTCCGCCTCGTGCCTGCACAGGCAGCCCAAACGCAACATGATAGCGGCACTAGATCGACCTAAACCAGAAGAGTCATCGATATGTCAGCGGCGCCTTACAAAATGAACCCTTGACTTCCCCTCTTTTGATCGATTGCTGCGAGAATGTTAATTCGAGTAAAAAAAGGGTCAATTTTTGACATTAACAGTTTATATTACTAAAAACTGTTAAATCTACAACAGACTCAGCAGTATTGAGCCTGAATTACGTGGCTTATAGTCGTTCCGAGGAACTTAGCTGAGGCTGGTTTCGGTAGATGTTATTTAGTGTCAACACGCCACGAAATACTATCTAACATCGACCAAAACCAGGTTTCAGTGACAGAAGGCAAGAGAAGACAACGTTTTACTGATAAGTATGTACTTTATTGACATGTTATCTTGTTTAAAAAGTAAAATCGAAGTTTGCATAAACAAAGCTTGCAAATAATACATGTAAATAAAAGGCCAGGCAAAATAAGTCAATAGCTTACTTGCAATCCCGGGTGGGGGGGGGGGGGGTGACTCCCATATGAAAGGGGCGGGGATGCTGGGCAGAAATTTTGAATTACACCTCTAAAGGAGACAAATCTGGGTGTGGCCCAACCCCTAAAAGCGATCATTTTAAACTTTGATTACATGACTCGAGTAAATAAAACAAATTGAAAATATACAATTTTGTAATATTTCTTCTAGTGCAACCCTAAAAGAAACCTTTGCGGCTAAATATTATGGTGTTTTGCCCAGAACACCCTAAGCGAGACCAAAATCTGCAATTTACACCCCTAGGCGAGACGACGAGCATCCCCGCCCTTTCATATGGGAGTTCCTCCCCCCCCCCTCTTGGGCTTGCAGTTTTAGATTATGTTCAGTATAAAGGACACTGGCCAAGCTGCTATAAATATTACATTAAATAGTTACAGCAAGGGCTTCTGCTCCTTTTCTCTCCGATATTTTTGAAACGGGTCACAGCTTGTATGTTTGCTAAGATGACCAGGTCGAGTTCTTTGGTAGACAGTTCGAGGCAGTTGTTTAAATTTGCCATGACTTTTTCTGCCGTAAACTGCGATGAGCAGGGGTCATCCTTTGGACCACGTGAGCATTTGCAACCACTTTCAAGAAATTTCTTTACACTGTCAACTATTCCATCCGCACTTGCATTTTCTGTAAATTCCATAGCATGTTCTTCTTTCTCCATTTTCGATGTTCTATTGACTGCTTGTCTAATGATTGTAAGGATTTGAGCCTTCAAGCAAAGGTTACCATAACAACGCATCACGCGGACTGTCCTGTTACGAATAGTAAGTTTGCGTGCTTTGGCTTGCTTTCAGTCGCTTTTGCTAAGAATAACATCCTATTCTTTTATTTATTTTTTGGTCATAAAAAGACAAGACGCGGTAACCAGAATTATCGGCTTTTATCCTATAACTTGAAGATTCGTATGCTCAACTGCAATTTATTCGACATGATAGTTATCTTTGTGAAAATGTGTAAACTGAGATCGTGTGAAGTGTCCAACAGAAGGAATGGTTTACTGGCGCCTCCAGGTAAATAATCAGAAACCTATTCACTTACATGTTGCTATTAATAGTTTGTTACGTACGTATGTAAATGCTTGTGTGTTTAAGTGCTTGATGTAGCCTGAACGACAAACGCATGAAAGTGTGAGAAAACGTATGTGTTGCAGGTTTTAACCGAGTACAAATTGGGCGATAATCTAACAAATGTAGAGCGATAACCTAACGATTATAATTTCAAAGGACATAAAACAGAATAATCAAAAGAACTTCACTCTTTAAATGTCTTAGAATGCAAATCTAACGACTTTGCCGAACGATTTGAACGTCCTGGGACGAAATTTCGAACGACTTTTTCTAACGCTTTGAACGACCTTGAGTAACGCCTTTAACGGTTTCTCTAACGCTTCTTACGGCAAGGCAAATTTTTCTAACGGTTTTACTAACGGCTTGAACGCTTTCCCAAGCCGTTTTAACGCTTAGTTAATGGGTTCTTAACGCTTTAAGCTGTTAAACGGTAAACCGTTAGTGTACGTTTTCCTGGAGAAGGTCACAATTTTTAAAATAAGAAAATTAGGGAGTCTCAGTGTATTGATGCTGGGCAAGGAACATGGTAGGCCTGGGTGTGGCTGACTGCAGTCCAGGGATAAAAGAGTTGTTTCCTTCTTGTACTTTTTGCATTGAGAACAGAACATTATAAACATTGGCTAAAATTATCAGTTAATTGGGAAAAATAAAATACAAAGGAAAAAACAGCAAGAAAATTCAGTTGTCATTTGGCCGTGTATTTCATTGTAACTAGAGACTTTTGGAGATCAACCTTTGCCTCATCGCTCTTCTCAAGGAGGGCATGTCAGTCTAAAAACAAAGACAACAAGGGATGAATAAATATCATTTGTGTATATCTAATATAAGGAGGTATTTTTAAAGCAATCCACATTGTAAGAGTAAGTACCTGATGAAAATGTGGATTCCTTTCTCTGCTAAGGTGCTCTGTAAACTGGATGTAGTTAGGTTTTATTAGTTTTATACTTATGATGCAACATGTACGTTTTTGTAATTTGTTATTGATAAAGAGTTAAATTGTTTCTTTTAAATGTTTTTATTTTTTTAATGACACAGTTGATGGAAAAAGTTTTCCTTACCGTGCAGGCAAACATTCCACAGTCATAGTTATTTTCTGCTACTGGAACTACCTAATGGGAAGGAAATCTAAAAGAGGCCATTAAGAAATATTTCCCACAAATACAAATGCTTCTTTCTTAAATATAAACAAACACTGTAGGCTAAAGAAGTTATATTTTCATTGCTGAAACATTTTTCTGTTACCTGCATAATTTAGTGCCAATCTTTTTCCCGAGATGAACATAGATGTATAGCTGATTGTCAATTAATCTTACAAAGAGGTTACCCTATATACTGAGTAATTTTTATTTGTGTCAAGTTTTGATGCTTCTTATAATTACCTTGGGTATTTCATCCATCCAATCCCCTTCGTTGAAGTATCGTCCGTTTCTCATCATCTCTTCCTTTAGAAAGCACCTTCAACATAGTATTATACTATTAAAACTTCTATAGATTTCAGATTGTGACAATAGCAGTCATACTTAAAGTTTATTGCTATTTTGTTTCAAAAAGGTATAATACATTAGATATTTTCACCTGATATTCTTGAAGAAGGCAGGAGAAATAATTTGCTTCCCATCCCAGTATGAGATTTTTTTTTTGTGTGACATCCACAACCTATGAATCAAAATAGATGTTTTAAGTGTGAACACTACAGAATAAAGAAATATGATTGTCATTACTAAATATAACTATCTATTGTTATGGGGACATTTTATTGTCTTTCTCACATGAATCTTTGCAGGGCAGTCACATTTTTTGGTGTCTTGGACTATAAATGGCACTTGATGTCGTGGTAGCTATGATCAGGAACATTCTCGTGAAACAGTTATGATAATATCTAATTGATTAGAAAAATATTACCAACCTACTTGGTTTCCTGTCTGGAATTTTTGAAAAGGAAAATGAACTTTAAAAGTGTGTATGAAGTACCAGTAAGTGGATGGGATGGGTATATTAAGAGAAGAGGGTCCTGCACTGTCCAATATTTCCATTGAGCCATCAAACTATTTTCTCTTTTCCTATGGCTTGAGTATTAGTAGCAATATATATCTGTCTGATTTCATTAAAACATGGGCACTGGGTTTTTGCCTGCAGTCTGGTGTCCAAAAAATTAGGGGGCTGCCCTAGCAGTGGGTGGATGGATCAGGCCAGGGGGTCAAAACTAGTGGCAAAGGAGGGGGCTGTTTTGACACAACCCCTCCAGCAGTGTTCAGTAGAGGTTTTTACTGACAACTACCTTTTTCTTAATTTGCCCAGCTGAATCAGGCCTCTGCTGAGAATGATTATCATGATAATTGTTACAAAATTGCCGAGGCGTGGACAGTCACCCATTGTCCTGGGTGGGGAGGGTCAAGTCAAAGTCTTGATACCAAGAACACACTTAGGATAGGACCTGTAGGGCTCCGACTTGTAGACACACACTAAAGCGATGTTTTTATAAATTCAGTCAGATATCAAACACCTGGAATTTGTCGGTGAAGAACATACAATACGTTTTATTCCTTTGAGGGTGTAAAGGTTTGGAATTGGAGTATGGGGCAAGGTAAAGTTGGGACATGCATTATAGACCCGCTGTATATATATTAGTATTTTTATCTTGCTTAAATCAAGGATCCTTTTGTCCAATATAGGCGGAGGGTACTTCCCTTGAACCATAAGGGGGTGCTATGCAGAAAGACCTTAACTACCAGAAGGCTTTTGTCTGAGATCTCCCCTTATGCCACTTGGTCAAGTACCCTTCCCTCTATTGTGCTGGTGCTTACATCCTCTTGCATTTTCTTTTTCGCTTCTTTTCGTTTTGGTGCCTTGTTTCCGTCTGGTCCATTTTGGCATTCCAGGATCTTTACACCAACAATTTGAAATGGAATATCATCAAACCTCAGACTGCAGCCTTCCGCCTGCGAGTCAGCCCATTGAATTTTGTGATTTTTTGGCTTTTGAGTCTTTCCTTTCTGGCCTGGATTAAAGAATAACAATGGTCGACAAACGTGGTTCTTAAACTGTAAACTCGTGGAAAATGAAAATGAGGACACCTGTACAAAATGCTTACCATTGTTGGAAAATCCCCCTGTCTCTTTAAATATCGTGAAACGGTAGTAGTGGCAATTTCATACACTTTAATACCGTATTTACCCGTGTATAATGCGCGCCCGTGTATAATATGCACCCTAATTTTTGACCACGTTATTCTAAAAAAAAAGATTTCAAGATAAACACCAAGAATTACAACTTCCATGTTTCCATTTAATTAACAAGAGCTGGGAGTTCATTAATGATATGTTTACATGTTTACTTACTTACTTACTTAAACTACAAATATCGCATGCACCGAGCACCTATTTGCACGCCTTTCTATTTAATAAAAGTCAAACATTTTACAAATCTTGTAACTTGAAGTCCCTATTACCTAGTATACTTAAATTCATAAATAACAGCAATTCATAAACAGTACCGGTATTTCTCCTCACAGCTCTGCTGGTAGCTTGAGTATCATTACTGTATTGCATTCGATTCAAGTAAAATGTTCAGTGTCTTTAAACAACGCATTCCTAAACAGCGAAACCTTCAAATTCTGACTCAGAGTCTGATTCAAATAGGTTTTCGATGCTTGAATCATCAAGTTCACGAGTGTTCTCGGTTGAATTGTAAACCAGTTCATCTTCTGATCCATCCAAATTGTTTGTGATGCCACACTTCAGAAAAGAGGCAGCGATCATTTCTAATGGAATGGCATTCCACGCTTGCGAAATCCACGAACAGATCAGTTCCTCCGAAGCCTTCTTTTGTCGTCCAGTGGTGGTAAATTCGTGAATTCTGTCAGCCATCCACTGCTTTCGGACTCCATCTTTAAACGGTTTGTTTAAAGATGCATCAAGCGGTTGAAGAAGGGAGGTTAACCCGCCAGGAATAACAGCAAGTTCAGTGTTCTCGCGTTTGAAGGACGCTTTCACAGTATCTGTCACGTGAGCTTCAAATGAGTCGTAAACAAGCAAGCTCTTTCTTCTCCCCAGGCCACCAATCCGTGCACGCGGTAAGCTCCTCTGCTCTTTTTTGTCCTCTACATATCCTGAATAAGGAGCGAAAGTGACTGAGAATAGAGATGCCCGTGGTGTATGGGCTGTTTCTTCTCCCGTCATTGTCCTTCTGAGAGGACAATTCTCTCAGAAAATTTTAGATTTCGCACGCTGTGATCGCTTTGGTCCAATGGAGGGAAGCAGAGGAGGACAATTGGGATCAGTTTAGTTATCTGGGCAACTGAGCTCAATACGAGTTTATCGAGCTCGATATGTCAACCGGCCTCGATAAACAAATTGAGCTCAGGAAACCGAGCTCGATACGGGTTTATCGAAGTCGATATATCAACCGGCCTCGATGAACTAATCGACCTCGGGAAACCGTCCTCGATATGTCGATACCGAGCTCGAATTGTCGAGGACGGTGAAGCAAGGACTCTCACTTTTCCGGGGGGACAAGTAGAATGTTATCGAACTCGATAAGCCTCACTATCGCGCTCGAGTTCTCGTAACCGCGTTTAGATGGACCGAGCTCGGTTTACGTTAATCATAGCTGACGTGGCGCTAATCGAGCTCGGTCGCCTAGAACTAGTTTTCTGGGGGGGGGGGGGGAGGGAGAATTGTCGAGCTCTGTCTCATGCAAGTCTTAGTAAGTCCTGGATTACCGATATGAGTGTTTAAAATTTTCATTGAAACTAGCCAACCGTGGCCAAACCTTTAATTAACCTTTTAATTTAATTAACCTTTAGTTAGTGCCGAGATATTATTGAACTGTCCCCAGTTGTTCACAAGATGGACAGCGCTATCGACCGGATAAATAGCTAAACAGTGAAAACCAACGTCACTGCCACCATCCCGGGGATGGTTTATTCTTTATCCGGTGGGTAGCACTATCCACCTTTTGAACAACTGGAGCCAGCTCTTTATTAACAACACGAAGACGTCGATGTTATTATGATCTTGTATAAGTACATTTTGACTTTCATCAACTTGGGCTCAAAACGATGACAACATACGAAATACAGACAGGAATTTTAAGTGATAATTTTCTATTACAATAAGTGTACAATAACAGTTTGCTACTTCCGCTATGTAACACGATCAATTGGTGTTTGATAAAAATTGAAAAGACAACGTAAATGCAACTCATGTAATAAACACTTTATTTTTAAATTATAAGAAGGCTGCATCATTAGACTTTAAAAGCCTTAAACTCCGTATTTTCTAAGCTTGGGGCGGGCTAAAGGCAAAGACACCAGCAGTGACTGACCGCTACAAAAAAAGGAGGGGCATTAGCGAATGTAGAGAAGTATCGTATCGTTTCGTTTTCATAAACTGCATCAACTTCGAAGTTGTGAGAAAAAAAAGGTTTAACGCTGCAAGCGGTTTCTTACTTTCAGTGCTTGTAATTGCCAGGCAATACTCATTTTCAAAAATGCGGTAAGATCCACTATCCCAGTACCGTTTTATATCAGGGCTTTCGAGCGAAACAGACTCTATGACAAATAATTAAAGGTTTGGCCACATTTGGCTAGTTTCAATGAAAATTTTAAACACTCATATCGGTAATCCAGGACTTACTAAGACTTGCATGAGACAGAGCTCGACAATTCTCCCTCCCCCCCCCTCCCCCCCCCCCCCCCGCCCCAGAAAACTAGTTCTAGGCGACTGAGCTCGATTAGCTACGATTAACGTAAACCGGGATATCCGTAAACCGAGCTCGGTCAATTTAAACGCGGTTACGAGAACTCGAGCGCGATAGTGAGGCTTATCGAGCTCGATAACATTCTACTTGTCCCCCCGGAAAAGTGAGAGTCCTTGCTTCACCGTCCTCGACAATTCAAGCTCGGTATCGACATATCGAGGCCGGTTGATATATCGACTTCGATAAACCCGTATCGAGCTCGGTTTCCTGAGCTCGATTTGTTTATCGAGGCCGGTTGACATACCGAGCTCGATAAACTCGTATCGAGCTCAGTTGTCCAGATAACTAAACTGATCCGACAATTGTAACCTGTGCTGGGTTGAATCTGGAGGCGACTGAAGAATTTGGAGTGAGCTTACGGCTGATTTCCTGTGGTTGATATAACTGCCAAAAATGCTAAGAAAACACCAAAAATT
>NC_133201.1:20598797-20618797 GCF_958299795.1 Porites lutea
TCGGAACTTTTTCTGGACGCAATCTATTTTCACTTGGCTCTTGACGTAGTGAATTCACAATAGTTTGTTTGCAGCGCTACTTTTTTACTCTACAATTTTCAATTGAGTAATGGATCGGAGGTGAGTTTGAATTCCAGAGTCTGTATTTATTTGGAGGAGGCAAACTTTACGTCTAACTGTCTGCTTTTTTAGTTCAAAAAAGCGACCATGCCAATCACACACGTCCTTCGACCTGAAGCGGATGAAGTATGACTGCAACGTAAGTGTTATTTTTCGGCTCGATATTATACCTAGCAAAAAATCGCCAAGACTTATCTTTCTTTTGTTTAACTTTTTGTTTACAGAAAAAGCGTCTCATTCAGCTGTATGGAAAGAACCAACCGTCAAATAATAAACTTCGCATCGCTGAAGAATTCGCACTGGGGAAGAGTTTGACTCAACTGGCCTCGGAAATGGGTATCGCTAAAGCAACAGCGGAGGTGTATGCCATCGATTGCCTTGCAGCTGGCAGGAAGATTGACCATGAGCAACTAGCAAGTTTTCTTGCCTTAACAGCCGATGCTTTTCAGCGCATCAAAGTCACCATTCTATCGAATGAAGACAACAGGCTGCGCACAATACGTGATTCACTTAGTGAGGAATTTTGCTACAATCAGATCCGTTTTGTCCTGGCATGTTTAATTCACGAACTGGAACTTTAAGAGTGCTTTGCGCAGACTTTTGCTGTTCATTATGTTTCCGTTCAGAATAATCAGAATAATCAATAAGTAGCCCAAGAGGTAGGCGCTTTTGTTTTAGAGGTGTTATTAAATGAGGCACGCGCGCGCTCTTGAGCGCCTGTTGTTGACATGCCCAACTAGAAATTTACAAAACTGACCCAGAATGAAGGGATAATGAATCAGAGACCAAGCGTCCACACATGACCATCTAATTCTCGTTAGTTAAGCACGATTTTGTTACTTTTGATTTGTGATTGTTGAGAAAGAAAAATTGTGTTGTCAGAAACAACAGACACTTGAAGGCACAGAACGATGAAATAGACAACAACGAATAGAAACCTTAGAATAGGAAATTATGATGTAATAAAAAATTATGACTTGATCATGAAGACATTTTATTTACAGTAAAATAATGAAAAGTATAGTTAGGGCCTGTCTACATGGAGGCGGGGGGACCCCAGATAGTTAAGGTAAAATGTGGCAGGTGACCCCACCTATCATGTAAACATGATCAAATTCTATGAACAGGTGGGTTACCTCACCAACCTGAGGTCCCCTACCTCCATGTAAACAGGCCCTTGGAATATATCATGAATACAATAGCTTAACTTTGAAAAATCTTAAGATCAATGGAAAATAATGTAAAATAAATGCACCTTAAATAATACTCTGTCTTGTAAATACCATTAAAGGGGGGAGGGCTTCAGTAGTTCATAGGTTATTCTATTATTCTAGTTCCTGAAAAAATCCTGAGGTGAGTGGTACAAGATAGAAGATCACAAACACTTATGTTGTTTTAGAAACACAGGACTCGGAAGAAAGACCCCCAGTCCTATTCCTTTTTTTGCCTTTGAAATATAGTAAAAAAGCATTTTTACTTATCACTCCATTTATAGAGAACACACCCCTTGTCTCAAGCTATATTCACAGCTATTCAGAAGCTTCTAGGACTGCAGGAAAGACAAACCGAAACATGCCTTTTGCATGCACAGACTAGTACAATTTTTGGACCAATGTGCAAATTCTCTAGCAATAATTGACAACAGATATGTTTTTTTGTCATGCTTTTTGAGTCCTACAAAAATTGTAAAGAAAAAAATGTGAACATAGCTGCAGACTAACAATGAAATTACCATCAAATCCTTTTCAAGATAAAAATAATGTACTTCACAGTGTGCAAAGAAATTCATGTCCGATAGCTCACGCCTAGTGGATTTTGCTATTGGGCTAGTGATTTTTGTTCTTAGCTTTGCCCGCAAGCTTGCCCAAAGGGCAAGTCCTGTTTTTTTGGGAAAATCAAATTACAGAAGGATTGTAATCAATCCTGCTACTCAAAATGGGTTCTGGGGCTAGTACATGCTAGCTACAGCTTGCCCGAATGGCAGGCTGTAAAACTGACTTCTTTGCACCCTCTTTAAATTAAAAGGGCCATGGTTTCACAACTGGGAAAATTATACATTATGAAGCACAAGAGAAAAGATCCGGCTTAAAAATATACTTGATGCAGTTCAATGCACCTCTGAATGTGTCCCCAGTACTGAATGAAGAATTATACATAAGTGTATCAAAAGAAAAAACATTCGTCGTAGTTAAAGTAAAACCAAAGTTGAAATAACTATTAAACACTTGTCACTGATTTTTATCGTCTACACACTTGGCAAAATGATCTTGCAATATTACCTCTGTGAAGAGATTTTTTCACACACAGAAACAATTTCATGAATATAAAATTGAGGCGATTACTGCTCCTTTCGTTCCATGAATATGGGAGTCAATGAATAAGAGAATGCCACAACTGTCCACAATAATAAGCATAGCCATTTCAAGAGCAATCAAAACATGAAAGGACTGTCGTTGCTGTAACAATGTTGCATAACTGTCTCTAACTGGTCCAAGGGGTTGGCTCCAAACACATTGTATTCGCAAAGCACTTGTCCAACTTGACACACTTCTCCAGCTAGCTCAATTCCCTCTTCCACAGACACATTAACTCCTTCAAAGTCAAACAGTTGATTGTTGATGTCATTTCCAGCTCTTATGGCATGTTCAAGAGCAGTCTGCTAGTGACTGTTGAGATTTTCACCTACTAACGTGTTGTCCAGACTGAACTGTTTATAGAGTAGACCAAAGTTAAAAGTAATAAAAACACAAGCATTGCTTCCATTTCTGTTGTCAATTGTTGACTGTGAAATGTTCCAGGGAAAATACCATTCCGTTACTCCATTTCCTATATTGGCTCCCAACAAGTCAATTTGCAGTACTGGGCTTGGCTGTCTAGCATTTACAGTGGCAGCTGAGGCAACAGAAGGCTGGGTTGAATTTAGGGTGGCAGCTGAGGAAACAGAAGGCTGGGTGGAATTCAGAGTGGCAGCTGAGGTAACAGGTTGCTGGGTAGGAATCAGGGTGGAAGCTGAGTTAAGAGACGGCTGGGTTGAATTTAGGGTGGCAGCTGAGGAAACGGAAGGCTGGGTGAAATTCAGAGTGACAACTGAAGAAACAGAAGGCTGGGTGGAATTCAGAGTGGCAGCTGAGGTAACAGTTTGCTGGGTTGGAATCAGGGTGAAAGCTGAGTTAACAGAGGGCTGGGTTGAATTTAGTGTTGCAGCTGGAGCAGTAGATGGCACGTTATTTCCATTGACAGATGCTGCAGTGGCTGAACATGACGCCGAGGTCAACTGTCCCTGTAGCTGGCGAAGATTCGCTGCCAGCCTTTCATTTTCCCTTTTTTGCTTTTGGTGGTAACTGCTCCACCAGCTTCTGATCTAGCTCTCTTTCAAGACGTCCAGCCTTCTTTCTTGCATTGCTGCAATGAGTCTGCAGGATCTGCACGGATTCTCTCATTTGCCTGTCTGTCGTAGAATTCAATCATTACTTGTTTTTGTGCAAGGGTGAAAGTCACCCTCTTTGTGCCACCAGTTTTTAGGGCATAGCCAGACTCTGCCATGTGTCTGGTTAGTGCCTCCTCAGCTGAAACCATGGTTGCTTCTATCACAGGGTCTGGAGCATGCTGAGTAAATCGAATGCTATATGGCATTCCAGAAGGATTTCTTCTGTCTGTTGCAGTGACACACAGCTCTTCTGTAGTAGTCGCTCCAGTTGATCCTGCAATAGGGCGTGATCGACTGGCCAGGGCTTGGACTTGACCGTTGGTCTTTTTCAGTTCTTTCCCAACCCCAGCAATAGATTGGCAATCAGACCGCCGCTGTACTGGCCAGAAGTTGGAAACTGAAAGTTGCCATAAAGGGAGATGTCTTTCAGTGTCCCCACTTTGTCGGGTGCCTTTCTCCTGTCTATGTTCCGCTTACGGCACTGTACATTCTTCATTGATTATTACAAAGCAAAAAAAGAAAAGGGGAGATGTCAAACTTTACAACATGACCACAAAAACATAATGTTTCAGTCAAGTCAGTTAACCTGTACCCCCCCCTTGATCATAGTAATGAGTTGCTTATTTGACAAATGTGACCCTCTACAGGATTTTAATGCTAAAGGTGAAAGCACGCGCACGACACGCTTTCACTTTAAAACAAAAGAATTTATTTTAACACGCTTTAGCACGCTTGCAATCTTGCCTCATTAGCGATTTCTTTTGTTTCAGAGGACACGCTTGAGACAATTAAGCATGAGCAAGTCGAACAAAAGAGCGTGTTAAAGTTTTCAAACAAAAGCTCCGTGCGAAAAAGCACAACACGCTTTCAGTGTGCGCAAAAGCAGCAAGGCGTGTTATCTATAAGCCAAATAAATTTCCTCTACAAAAAGGAACCGTAAATGATTATGAACGGCACCCTTTTTTGGTAATTATCGAGAAAGAAAAAGTTATACCTCAGCGATCGCAGTGATAGTATCTGATTGAAAAAAGGTTGTCGCTTGAAAAGAATAAACATTGAATGGTGTGACCTAGTGGATTTATGGGTAGAACTATATTAGCATTGCAAAATCAAAGTTCTTTCCAGAAATGTTTACTGAAGAAGCTGTGCAAAGGTTATCTTAACTTTCCTTAAGTTAAAACACATTTGCAATTTTCTCAGAAACAGTGATCTTTCAGACTTAAGACACTTTCTTGCCGATCGCAGCAATCGTGATCAAATATAATAGAAATCATCAAGTGCCAGGATCGCTAAATTGTATTTTTTTTTTAGCGGTTGCAATGATCGCAGTGATCAAATGAAAACCAGCCTGCTTTTCTAGATGTACCAAAATTCCAAAACGGTTTCAACGTTGCTTAATTGATCTGGCCCACAATAACACAAAAAGCGAAACCGTTATTTAAACAATGTATGCAAATTTGTTCTTCTTGAAATATTACACTTTGCGTATGCTTCAGCCTTATTGTCCAAATTCCGTAATCATCCTGTTTTCTTTCTTGTAATTGCCGTCTGGTTTACAACCATCTAAACAAACATTCGTGTATGAGGTTACGGCGACCAATTTACCGCCATTAGCCTGTATTACCGCCTACAATTATTTAAATGTCTTAAATAGTCTGCTACACGGCGGTTTTAGTGTCGTCACGCAACGCTCCTTCCACTGAAAACGGCTGAGTAGCAGACTATTATTTAAGCGGTCACTGAATTAATTCATCCAGCTTAATCTAAAGGGGTGACGGTCAAGCTACTCGAAAGTGATGTCGTTTGAGGTTATGTCTTCCAAAACCTGGTAATATGAGTTTTGTCGCCCAAAATTCAAAGAAAAGTCGCCCGCAATCCTCCCTCATTCTACAGTGTTTTCAGTTTACAGATTCTTGTTTTTTTCGTCCTGTGAAGAACGAGATATAGTACACGTTAACAGTGCTTGATTCATCTTAGCATAGCGTAACGAGATATCTTCACATAAATTATGATTGATAGCGCTTCGTTCGTTAGGGGACCTGACGGCAATTTCCTCCTAAATGCATCCTAGCATCCCAGGACAACTTCAGTGTTTCAAAATTACAAGCTAGCTGGGCTTCTGCATTATTTTCCCGAAAAATTTAGCTTCCAATTGAAAGTTTTAGGAAAGTGAGAATTTTATCGTATTTTCAGTTCCGAAAATTTTAGGATTCCTTAATTCTCTACGAAAAATAGCTTAACTTGGGGAATGAAATGGAAAAAATTAACCTTCAGAAAATTGTAAGGAATTTGTTAGATAACCTTCAAAAATTGTACATGCATGGAACGGTCATCTAGAAATGTTTAGCCTTCCTCAACCTATAGAAAATTCTAGGCAGTTTTTGTTTCTCCCTTTTAATTACCTTCGTTCATCTCAGCATGGCTTAAAGAAATATATTAAACTAATTAATTCAACTTCATTTTTCTGTGCATTACTGCTAATAAATATTCCGGTGGCATAACTATAATTTCATATTACATAACTTCAGTGCCTCGTATGCAATAGCAGGCCTCTTTGCGATTCCGGTCAACAGCCGACAGCCGGAGGAATTGGTTTACACTGATCTCGTGTTAATTCCAGGCTAGACCACCATTAAGTAGTGATTTTCAAATGGCCACGGTTACGATCAAATTCCAAAACAGTCTCAATTGGTGTATTTGATACACTTCGACCAGTTATCAATGCTGATTAAATCCGCTGAAAACCCAAGCCATTTAATATCATCTTAGCAGTTTTAGTAATCAAGCGTGTTCAGCGTGTCTTACTTAATGGCACGCTAACCGTGCTATAATTCGCACACTTACCATGACATATGGCACACTACAAAAAACAAAAGGTCTAGCGTGTTAAATTTGCCAAAACAAAGGCAAGTGTGTCCGTCTTTGTTTTTTCACTTTAATATGCGCATATCCATGATCTACGCACGCTTAGTATGTCGTGCAAGCGTGTCGCGTGCGCGTGCTTTTACCTTTAGCATCAAATTCCTGTGGAGGGTCACAAATGAATCCATCTATTGTTGCTGCAAACAGTATGACATTTAAATCTGCATTCCTGCACAGGTGATAATCAATTTTTTTAAAGATTACTACTCTGTATTTAGTCATATTCAAAAATTTTGGATAAAATTGCTCTGAAAACATTTACATCAATTTCAAGAAAACTGAGCTTGATAGAAATTTCATGACCACCTTGCATGTAAATTCACTGTTCATCGCATATGCAGGATTGCAGAGATGAATGTGAACT
The DNA here is from genome assembly GCF_958299795.1 of Porites lutea. Taxonomy (NCBI): domain Eukaryota; kingdom Metazoa; phylum Cnidaria; class Anthozoa; order Scleractinia; family Poritidae; genus Porites; species Porites lutea. The sequence continues at coordinate 20,605,631 of NC_133201.1, forward strand.
CTACAACTATCAACGGATTCAACATTTAAATAATTATTTCATTTATGGAATATTGGGGATAAGACTTGACTTGACTTAACTAAATTGTTTTTGCCTACCAAAGCAGTTTAGGGAAATTGCTTCAAAATTCTACTAGGCTGTTGTATTGCTAGAAGATTATTTCATCAGTGTTATCAGTTTTGCACCTACACAATAATCATTTATTACAAAAAAGTGACAGGTTCTCAGGAATGAGTAATTTCCACACACCAAGAATATAGAAATGTGCAGGAAATGTGGATAAAAGTCCTTCGTTCACCAATGAAAGGAGCCGTCTTAACTTGGTCTAGAAGTTTTCACATTCAATAGAAATCCCTATTGGCATTCAACTCATATTAGTGACAAAGGTTATGACACACACCCCAATCAACTCTCCAAGCTGTTGTCCTGTCTCCAGGTTGTTCTCAACTCGCACCCAATGTACAATCTTATGACTTATATGTGCAAAGTGAGTGTCGAGCTGGGACTTCCCCTCTTCTGCTTCAAAGTTGTTGTACTCTACCAAGGTTAAATCAAATACTTGATTAGCTTCAGCCAGATAAAACAAGAACCCTGAATTGTGATAGTGAGGTCCATTATCTGTTGAAATAAAACAATGCACAAACAACGCACATTAGAGCAGAAGTAGATTTCACAACATTTTATGTAAGCAGATATAGAGGATAATTTTATCTCATATGAAAATGTAACACTATACATGCGATAAGAAACAAAAGACCTGAAAGCTTCATTTCTTGGTCACGACTCAAGAAACTAGTCACCAAGGTTAAACAACAAACTTGCAAAAATGACTTCACTTTGTAATGACATAAGATAGCAATATTTTGTCTACCGCACTGGTTTTTGTTCACTTTGATACTGTTGTATAATAATAGAAAAAGTTAGGTCAGTGCAATTGCCAATCTCTTGGTATTATTAAACATTATTGAACACAGTTCTCAAGACGTACCAGGAAACAAATACACTCTGAAGCCAGGAAATGCCTTTTGCAGCCATTAAAAGCCACATCCATAGCACTCTGGGTAAACCAGGAATCCTGTTTGGTGTCCTCTGACCATAAGTCCAGGACTTCACTGACTTTCTTGTTTTCATTCACTTGAGCTATGGCAAGGAGGCCATGTAGAGATATGCCTCTCTTGCCATACCAGTCCCTTTGAATTTCACGAAGACGTACACCAAGCTCCAGTTTCATTTTATAATCAATAATTACAACTGCTTCACCTGGCTGGAGATTGTTGAGCACAAATTTGTGATAGTCCCCTTGGTGCCTTGTTCTCAACAAATGACTGGTGTATAAGACACTAGAGGTCATCACTTCCTTCAGTTCCTCCTTTAATCTGTCACACTCTGAACGATCTGCTATCCTCCCTATGTGTTCTTGCACAACTTTCTCAACTTGAACCAAAGCAGCAACATCAGGACAGGAATTTGGATGGGCTTCTGCGCAAGGCCCAAAGGCATGTGCCATGCAGTGTTCAAGACAGGGGGAATGCCTCAACAATTTTCCAAACTGCATCTTAAGGAACTGCTGGTGCTTTGTGACCTTTGCTTTCTTTTCTTTCAGTGAGATGGATGCACTATGTTCGATGTCACTCAATAAAGATCGCATCTTGTCATAATTAGAATGTCCATTATCGTCACAGAGATTGCAAAGTCCTGCCAACATTGTGTCAGAACGGAAGCTCAGTGGCAGATGGCTATAAATATAAGTTCTCTTTACACCGTTAGGGAACTCCAACAGGTACTGGTTCACCAGGTTCTTGATGCTATCTTTCCAATATCTGACTGGAGTTTCTTGACCGTCAACAATAATGCTCCTGCAGGATGAAGGTCTTGACACATCATCCCTCAAAAAGAATTCTGAGAGTTCCTCAAGAACAGCTGGACTCACACACTGTCGTTGGAACTTAAACTTAGATGGTCATGGGGTCCCACCACGACCAAAGAGGATCGCATGAACTTTTCCAGCAGTAACTGTGTTTGGCGAGCAGCCAAACTGCTCTTGCAGAAATCGATAGGGGTAATCCATTGCAACAATGGACAACAGTCTTCTCCTTTCATCTGCATAGCAAGTGATCCTTCCTACAGAGTCATCAGCAACAACCCTGCTCCGAAATGTTTGTGGCGTTTTCTCACCTGTCAATGTCAATCTACTATCTTTTAAAGTTGAGACAATAAACAACTTTGCCTTTTGAGCTGCAGCCCTCTTCCTAACCTCACTTGTCTTTTCTTTGGACATGCACTCTTTGTAGTCCTTTATAAGAGATTCCAAGATTGGATTTTTCTCTGTACTTGACACATTGCAACCAAAGGAGGAAATCCATTTCTTGCTCCCAACTATTTCAGCAACTAATTGAGGCAAGTCTGTTTCTTCAAAGTGTACAGCTCTCAAAGCTACTTGTCTCAAGTTGTCAATAATTTCACCCCTGAGTTCTCTCTGCTCACGCTCACATTGATTTTTGTAGGGAACTTCTGGAATAATGGGTCGTTGTGTGCTTTTATCTACCTTAACACACGAAGTTACTGGTACAGGCATGTAATCATCAAAATCAACTTGTGTGCCTGAGCTGGTAACATCGTTTTCAAGTCTGGAGTAAGCATCCTTGGAAAAAATAAATACATTTACATGTCAGAAAGTGATGTTGTCATATCCAATTATGTCTGGTTATGTAATGGGTATCATAATTATTGTAAGCAGTGAAGAGTGAATAACAAAATAAAAAAAACTGAAATAGTTTTAAACTCAGTCGGGACTCAAAATAACATTGCCTATTTTTTTCTTGTAAATTTTAAGTATTTTGGTTTTCCCTAACCACTTCCTGGTCTATGGCAACCCTGTTGCATTGTGCATGTAAGGTGAACGTAGAGAGATGGATTCTTGCACAAGGCTAAGACCTTTTTAGATACATGCTGTATATATATTCTGCCATAACAATAAATTATAGGATGTTCCAGGTTTATCCTAATCTACCTCCTACAGGTGAGTAACCTCTGGATCGAGATAACTGCAGGTGTAGTAGGAATCCAATTTCCAAGGGCCCTTAAAAAATTTAGCCTGCGAAACACAGATGTATTTCCCGTCCTCTCTTTTCTCCCCACCCATAATTTTTTGGAGGGAAGGAAGCTAAGACCGGAAATACGTCAGTGTTTTGCGGGCTAGCAAAATGAGGCCATATGAAAAGTTTATCAAAGGGTGTTAACAAAAAAATTAAGGTGGGAAGAATCTGCTTATCTGTTGGGTAGGTTCAAAGAAAAAAAAATAGGTCATCCCATTATAAGTTGTAGCAGAATTTGAGGGGTGTAATTCTGACAAGATTTTACAAGCAGGCAAACATATTGCAAAATGTAAATGTAAATATCTTATTATCCACTCCCCACAGGGCTTTTCAGGGATAATTTACAACACTGGTTGGGGGACTTTGCCAGACTGCTTAAGGTGCAGTTTACAAGTACTGAAGGAATGAGTGATGATGCCCCCATAAATGCCACCCGGTTAGCTCAGTTGGGAGAGCGCCGGTCTGCTGAGCGGGAGGCCGTAGGTTCAAACCCCGGCCGGACCAACACTCAGTGTCTTAAAATAACTGAGGAGAAAGTGCTGCCTTTGTAATAACATCTGCAAATGGTTAGACTTTCTAGTCTTCTCGGATAAGGACAATAAACCGTAGGCCCTGTCTCACAAGCCCTGTGGGACGTTAAAGAACCCACACACTCTTCGTAAAGAGTAGGGCACGTAGTGCGCCGTGTAGTGGTCTATCACTTTCACACGCAAAATCATAAAATACGATTATAACTTTCGGATCCCAGCTAAATCCATCAGATTTCAAGACAGTACTCTTTCACCTAATATCTGAAAATTCCAGTTCCCAAATCTTTTATTTGCCGCATTTCCAAAATGGTGGATTTCAGCATGAATGATGTCAGTTAGAGTACTGCGTATATAGTAAACAAAAGGCAATGCTAAGAACCTGTAGTTAGCCAGATGTAATCGTGATAAAGGAAAAGGTAATTCATGCAGCGCAATTTCAAAGTCATGCCTAATAAACTGTACTGACGCGCATTTCAAGCACAAAAGGTGGCATGTGAATCAAGAACGTGTGAGCTTACCTCAACTACACTTCTCTTCCACTTGCAGTCGTGAGGGGCAAGAAATGCAAATTTTTCTCTTGCAATTTTTGTTTTTCGGGTCTTTTGAAGCAAAATCCAAGATTTCGGCCTCTTCTTGAGTGCACTGCCGCAAGTGGTTGGAATCCACAGCACCATGCTTCCATTCATCGTGACGAGAACAGCAACAAGACGAAACAAACGGCATCGAGGAGCCCTCGCAGATCAAGATAAAAAACTATATACAACTAGTTACAACTAAGAAGTGATATTTACAAATTTAAGCACGTTTTAGCTCCACCAAAAGGGAAAAACACTGTCAAACTTCGACTCAATATGGCTACCACGCGAGTGGAACATGAGCTCTCAACTTTGCAAATGTTGTGTTGCAAAATAACTCGGGACGCTCACATACGATTTTTGCACGAACAAGTGTAACAATGCTTCGTGACGTTTTCTTTCAGTTTTCGACGTCTACGAGGATGAAATCGGCAAAAATCGTAAAAAAAACTTAGAACGAAGGATTTCGGCCAATCAGAATGCTGCATTTTAATTAGTTAGGCCAATTATTAATGGTTGAAAAAAACATTCTGCATTCTGTGCATTCCTTTGCCGTTGGTGCTATCACTTGTAGCCGGAGTGTTACTTAAAGCAATTAAACCAGTCATGTGACCACGACAGCATGGAAACGAGGCTTCATCTTAAAAATGCCGTATAAATCATTTGGAAATTGGTAGAAATGTAAGAGTTGCCCCTAAATCTATGTAATATACGGTTTTGACATTACCAGGGCATAAACAGTTCAAAATAGGCTGTTATTGGTATTTAGAAGTTACATGTGACGCTTAAAAATACTGTTTAGGACAAGGCATCAGCTTCCTCCTCATCGTCATCATCAGATAAATCATCATCATCATCATCATCACCGTCAGAATTCTCGTCACTGTCTTGTTCATCGCCATCTGCAACGTTGTCACAAGGCTCATCCCCACCATCGATACAACTGCAAAGATCAGTACATTTAAGTCCTGCCTTGCGACACTGACATCTGTTAGTGGAGCACCTCCCTTTCGCACAGCCACACTTAACTAAATCGAGGACTGCGTCCGGTGCTGGTGGGAGTCGCATCATAACTGGAACCTATTCACCTTTAAGGAAATAAACACAATACCAGTTTCTATTTAGCATCATTGTTACAATGCGTTTGATACGATTAAGTTTTGTGTCCAAGTAAATAATACCTTTGTCCATTGTCCATCCATAGGACTCTGGCGATGGCAGCTGTGGGTTTGGTATCTTGTCATTGTTCCAAATCCTCGTTTTGTAATGAGCTCACAATATGGCCCTCTTTCAATGCTGCTTGCATTGGAGGAAGTCTTTCAGATTGGGCTTGCTTGTTTCGGAAGAGTAACCACCTCAGATCTTTCACGCAGGAAACGAGAGTCTTTGGCTGATACAGTTGGCAGACTAACTTCTCATTCACAGTAATGGCTCTTGCTGTAGGTCGCGCAGTTGTACCTAGATCCGCAAGTGCATCGACACTATCCTTGTCAGCTTCAAGAAACACTTTCCAGCAGGCCAGCTTTCCTTTACCTGCAAAGCTTCCGGAAATATCGGCTCCACTCCAAGCATGAAATGCAGGTAATGCTGCTGTTCTAGCAGGTCCGGGAGCACAACCAATCGGACTTAATAGTATCTTGCGATTGTGATGCCCTCTCCCAGTCACGAAGGATGTATTTTCGCAGAGCTCTGGAAACCGTCTGATGGACAAGACAAAAACATCAGTGTCCGGGGAGAAAATCTCGATACTCGTGGCTCCCGAAATTGTAGCATCAACAGCATGTAACAACAGTTGACTGCTCTCAAGGTATGCAATATCTTTGTGTGTTGCTTGACATTTGTTGCTCCACATGACAACCACATCCTTACCACTCTCATGCCCTCTCTCTAACATCTTCCTGGCGAGGTATTTGGTTAATTCCATCTTGGTATTGACATGAGAAAGAAGCCTCTTCATCGGGACCTTGGCGATGTGTGTTGTGTCTGTGATCTTGTAGTAAATAGGATCTTATCCACCTTGCCTTGTCTTCTGGGTTGCTGTCTTTAAGGACAATGGCACATCATACCAAAAAGAAAACGTCCATCTTCAGTTTTACCACTGCCCGCCAATTAAACAGCATTAATTCCCAATAATTAAAGTTAAAAAAGACCAACCTGTCAAAGATAAGTTGTAATTGATTGATGCCACCGTACTTCTCAAATATGCGCAAGGTGAAATAGTTGGCCAGTTGGGAACAATTCTTAATCCAGTCTGGTTTTCAAGTGCTTGCACCTCAGCCATTGCGTCAACAATAGCGACTGTCTGTTTAACTGTTATCTCTGTATCAAGACGCAAATCCTCTTTAGTGCTACCATCTGTGTTTCCTTCTGCAACCAGCTTCTCTAGTATGTCCATTAAGGTACTCTTTGAAGCACAATGAATCATGGCACCATCAGCGGCAAACATGGACCTTGGCACTATTGAGAACTCGCACTGCCCAACAGCTTCCTTGATGTCAATCTCTGGACGTGCCTTGCAAACCATCATCATTCGCGTTAAAAGAGAACGATCTTCTTTGAGTTCAACGATTTTGTCTTTGGTGGTCACTCGCAGAATTTTGCCAGTACTTTTCCATGTTAGAAGAAGCGTGCACTTTTTCATTGGGGACCAGATGCTGTTTTTGCTCGACTGGATCCTTTCTTTGACAATGTTACCAAACAACTCGTTTCCAATAGCACTTTGCTGACACATATCTCTCTTAACTTCCTCTGGCATTACTACCTTCATAAGCGGGTTGAAAAGGTCGCAGCCTTCTTCTAATAACGGATTCTTGAAGCTTTGAATGCTGGTGACCAACTGCTCAATGCCTTTCTCTTGGCGCAACCTTAAAGCAGTGGAAAGAGTGTGATGATGTGTCGGCGTCTTAGATGAAGTACCACCCATCTGTTTGGCTTGCTCTGGTAACCTTGCTAGCTTGGGTGCGATCATGAAATATTTGGTGCGGGCAGTGGGGTTTAACATTATTCCAACAAGCCCACCAGTGACCTTCATTGACCCGTTGACATGCTCCAAGGCATTGTCTGCACCAATTTCGCAAAATGGTACACAGGAATTCTTATTCACAACCCAGTTTCCTTGCTTAAACTCTTCATAAATTTCAGGATCAGATTCATGCAACATTTGCATCTCTGCAAGGTAGACAGGAATCATGCATGCATAGTTTAACATGTCGTGTGCGAAAAAGTACTTGGTAAATAATTCGAGAGCTTCTAAATGAAGTGCCCAGTCACCTGTTCGAAGTGCTTGAATGAATGACATCATCTCTGTTACCATTCTCATATACTGATGCATAACATTGAACACTGGAATCTCCTCATGCTGAGCATCAAACATTTTCATCTTTTTAACAATTTGCATAGATTCAATGGCTTGAAGCAGTTTGTTATGTACTTCTTTGAGTTTTTTCTTGGAGTTGTGGGTACACGCATCATTAAGCTGCTTTGCTAACTGCTCAAGACAGGATTGTGAACTCGGATTTTGCTGAGAAAATGCTTCCTGGTAAATGACAAATGTGGGCAGTCTCTGCTCTTTTTACGTGGCTACCCTGTATGATTTGTTTCACTGTTGCAGGGCCATAAAGTTCGGATTCTATCCAGAGCAGGTCCAGTCCACTGTTTTCAATGAATGCACCGATCGTTCGTAGCTGAGCCATTAAATGTGAATTTCGCCGGGCCGGAGTGTTATATGCTTTAGATCATCGCAAGCCATTTGCAGTTTCTTTGTTGGTTGATTTAGCCCCATGTCAAGTGAAATAATCGTTTTCTTAGTTGGACCAACCACTTTTATCTTTATATTCTGGGCTTGCATTAAGACAGTCAGTAAGGTCTTCCACTCGTGCATTGGTGCAGCAATCAGAGGCAGTGTTCCTACGTGCGTCAAAGGCATTACATCACTGAAAAGTGAGTTGTATCCTGACCACACCAGGACTTCTGTACCCTTTCCAGTGCTCCTGACGCCAGTCTGCGTTTCTGCCCAAGTTGTTGGTTGGAGATCTACTCAAACTACGGCCAATAAGCCATGCAAAATCTTGCATCCTGACTCGATTGGAATCTCATCATCAGCAAACAAATCAAAATTTGGGTAAACGGGTCTGGCAGGCTTCAAAGGAGGCATAGGGCATTCAAGGCGACTTGTAACTGATTCAGGAAGTTCTTTATCGAGCGACTTTGATCTGGGGTGTCGACTATCAAGTCTGCTATCTTATCTTCTGGGTGAATCCTTTGGTAAGTGGTCATTGCTGTTCCATGAAAAGTGCGTTTTCCATTGGGGATGTCCTTAGACAAGTAGACGTTGTCGATGGCAAAGAAGACATGCCTCCCCATCACTATGTCGGAGGTAGATATACACCATAATTCTGTAACATACGTTCGAGAACACTTGATTCAATCCACGCCTCCACTCTAAGGATTCTGTTGTAATCAACCGACAGACCAAACCCGTGCAGCAAACTTATCAATTCTTTACTTCTGACGGTCTGGTGGACAGGTAGTCCTACAGCTAACTTCTGGGGCATTTCATCTGACAACTGAACAGTTTTTGACGTCTTGCACTTAACCTGTTGCTCAATCAGACAGATAGAAACGGTGTTTTGAGTAAGACTCATTGCACGTTTATGCACCTCATTGGACTTCTTTTCCACTGAAAGCGAATTGCTGCAGTTTCATTGCAGAAAAAGCAAACCACCTTATTGTAAGGGGATGTTTTTGATCGAGTCAACTTAGGCCCTTCTACATCCACATCTCGGTGCTTTCGTCTTGACTCATCTGGACCAGCCAACTGCCTTTCATACCTTTGGGGTTGAAAACGGAATATTGATTACTAAAAAGCAAAACTGTGCAGTAACATGGAAAAGTTAACACTAGGTGTCTTTTATTTTATGTGGAAAAAGCGAAGAGCCTAATCATTTTCAGTAAGGAGTACAAAAGAAAATCAAGTATTTAGCCCTGAAAGGATCAAAGGTATGCGTTGGAGAAAACCTGTTAATTGAAAATTTGAGTGATGTCAGGATTTCAATTCCCCCGTTGTACAAAAATCTCAATCATTCACTTTGATAAATGAGTTTTCCGTAGTTTTTGAACTCGTAACTTTCAGAGTTCTTAGCACATGCTTTTATCTTTATTTTATAAAAAAAATGATGGTTCTATAGGATTGTTTTGAAGAAATTTCAAAAGTATTTTTAAAAAAATTGTCCACGGGTTATTTTTTCTTAATGGTACTTCGCGAGCTATATTTATGAAATTAATTTGTGCTATTGACACTTGGTCTTTTTGCTTGTGTCCATTTTCTCTTAAAAGTTAACTTCCTGAGACGTTCTGGAAGGAACATTGTGTTCAGTTAAAACCATAACAGGAAATCATTGCACTTTTATCAGGGTGGGATGCATTCTTTAGAAAATAATCACAGGAACGGAGGAGACTTTTTTCTTCAGATCTACTAGAATATGAGCCAGCCTCTCAGCTCGAAATTGAACAATCATGCAAAGCCGGCATACACATGGCATAGCACTGCTGTCAATGCAGTATAGCACTATTTATCACTCCTTCTTTCGCATGCCTTCTGCTTTTCTTTTTTGACTTTCCTCAACTTGTCCATTAACAATTGTTCCGTAAGTTTCCGTTTAAACGTTTCGACTAATTGCAAGTCTCTTAATAACTGTGGAAGGGAGTTCCACAACACTGCTGAAGCCAAGGCCAACGACTGACCACCGTAGGACTTAAGATTGCACACGGGTATCTTCAAAAGGTTTTTGGAGAATGAGCAAAAAGATCTTGAAGGTGTATATAATATAAGAAGATCTGTTTAATAACCTGGAGCTTATTGACCTTATTGGTTCGATTACTTTGCAGGTAGATAACTGGGTGGTCTGTCAAGGACATGAGGATTTTTCAAGTTGAGTTCAATGCAGAGTTTCGTTATTCTAGAGATAAAAACGTAAAAATACATGTTTCCATGCAACTAAGACACTATTTATTTCAGAATAACATTGTTCCCGTGCGTCTCCGTGTTTATACAGGGCCGTAACCAGGTAGCCAGGATCTGTTTTGAGCCCTGCGAGTAATTTTGAATGTCAACCTGTATCCCCTGGGTGTCAGAGGTTTTTCTTTCATAATTTTTGATACATTTGTAGTAAAGACTTAACCATGAGCATGTTCTGTTTCAGTACTGTTTGAGAATTGTGTTGTGAATAAACAGCTGGAGTTGGTTATACTGAGGTAGATTAAGACATTATGGGTCGTTTATTTAAACGAAGTCTAACTTTGATCGCAGTTAAAGAAATCTTTGGACCTGCAGATCTCTTCCTTAGGGGGTCAATTTGAGAAGATAAATGCTTTTGTGTTTACACTATTTGCTTTAATGAAACTGTCAACAACAAATGGTGTTTACATAAAAACGTTGGGCAAACTGAAAATGACTTAGAACGCAGTTTTGTTAAACAATGGCTAAATTCCATTTAAATAACTGGCCCTATATGTTTGTAGATTAAGGGAGCTAAGCGGACAGGTAATTCCTGTTTGAAACCGTTAGAAGGAAAGAGGTCATTTCCATATGAAAGTCTCTGGGATGCTGATGCTCATCAGAACTAAGTAAGCTCTCTAAAGTGACCAGTCAGAATTTGGACCTTGCAGCGAGACAAGGATTCCCCGACAAATGTCAGTCATCCTGGTGGTTCAGATATTCTAAAAAGTGACCAGCGATAGTGCATTTGATAATTTAGGCTATTTTCTTAGGATGCCATCTGTAATGGCTAACATTTGTTGTTTCCAAAATCCTTATTGCTCTTCCCAAAACAAGAGCTTGTTTTCAGAGACATCTTTCTTGTCAACATTTTGAAGAATGCTGCACAACTCGTCATGATCCTCCTTGTCTACTTCAAGTATTCTGGTCTGAATTTTCTGTCTTTTTTTTCTGCTGTTTGCAGTTTCTGTCAATTTTCCATGTTAAGGAGGAGCGGCCCTCTTGACATATACTTGTTGCTTCCCCGTAGATTAAGAGGGTCTATCATTGCATTCTTTCTGACGACTGTGTTTTCTTTGCAGATTATCTTTTGTTTTGCTGCACATAGAACAGCTTACCCCTTTACTGTTTGTCAGGAGTTCACAATATGGGGAAAACCCTCTCATCTCTGTTTCTTCATTACCATCCTTAGTATAAGTGACAGCGTATTTTGATTTTGGATCTCCATAAACCTCATCTGTGTCTTTTATTTGGAAACCCTGACATGCATATTACTGTCAATGTACTCCATTCAAATGTTTTAATTTGGCCTCCATCGACTCCGAATTAAATGTGTTTCCCGTGGAACAGATATCCACACTTAGTATTTGTTTATGTCAAGCTTTATTGGGCAAGATCAAATCGAAAGATAAATATTAAAAAAATAACAACTGAAAATATACTAACATAAAGAATTAAAGCCCAAAAGGGATGGGCTTGAACGGGGCACTCATACCCATGGAGGGTGCCTACCCTAGGAAAATATAAGGATTAACAACTGCATAGCTAAAATCGAGGTTGGGTGCCTGAAGTATCCAGGGGCTTCCACTATTGGCAGCCAGCCCCTAGATTGAAATAATGCCCCCATGACTGGCACAACAGCACAACCCAGCCATGAACCCCCACACCAAAGGAAAGGAACAGGCACCCGTCACACAGAAAAAAACATCAGTGAAGAAAAACCCAACAAGCCTAGGGGGAGGGCGGGAGGGGAAGAAAATGGCCGACAGAACCCAGCACGAAGGGAAAACTGAACGCGCCAAGGCATCACATGATCGATGTAGCCAGCCACCAGGCATGCGCATGCCAAAGACCACTGACCTAGGCACCCAGGCGCTCTTAGTTGTTATCTCCTTTAAATTGCATTTAAATGCATTTAACAACTGCCTCGCTAAAATGGAGGTTGGGTGCCTGAAGTATCCAGGGGCTTCCACTATTGGCAGCCAGCCCTCTAGATGGAAATAATGCCCCCATGACTGGCACAACAGCGCAACCCAGCCATGAGCCCCCACACCAAGCCGAAGGGACCTCCGAGCCATTGCGCTAAGGCTCGGAGAAGGGGCTTGTGGCTGAAAGATGCCCGAGCCCCTAACTGCCAAACTCGAAGGCACTTATATGTAGGTGTACGCTACCTCTCTTGATAAGGTACCTGTTACTGAAGTAGCCTCCCAGAAACTTCCAAAATTGATTCCACTGGGGTTCTAACCTAGAATTGATATGCATCACTGGACCACCTGCCCATGGTCTTGATAAGGTGATCTGCAATGCTGCATTGCGCGGCCGTGGTGGCAGCCCCAATGCGAAAGCTGTGGCCTGAAAACTGCCCAGGGATTCCCGCTCCCTGTAACACAGACTGGATGAAGGAAGACAGACAAGAACGAGTTAAAGGCTGACCATGGGTGTCGATGAAAAGGGGACCAGACGAGGGCCCTCGCAGATGTAAATATGCCAGGATGGCCGAAATTGGACAAAGAGGGGCCTGACCACGCCCCAGGTATATAAAACATCCCTGGTGAAATGGGTCGGTTTTAGAACTATTTTTTATTATTTACATCTACTTGTAAATCCTGAATGGTTAAATGGATGGATGGGTCAAAGGTGCAGTTGACCGTAAACTCCCCTGCCCGTAGGAATCGAAAGAAGCTTAGACAACAGGCAGCCCACAGCATGATGTGCTCTGAGTTTTGGGCATCCAAGGAATGCTGCATAATTCGCATGAAGTCAGCTGTCACTGGCTGGCGTTGTGGGAGAGATGAGCCTTGATGGCGCTTAATGCCCCGGAGAAGACGCTGAAGTTGGAGGCAGTTCACCAAGGGATCGGGGAAACCCTTCTGAATCATCATCTATATGTTCTTCAGATTAAGGACGTTGTTCTTTCGGATCTTTCTGCTCTTTTGAAGCTCTTCCTGAATTTAAAAAGAATTATCTTGAGT
>NC_133201.1:20626297-20651297 GCF_958299795.1 Porites lutea
ATGTTCAAAAAGTGTCCTAAAATCTTCGAGATGTTCAGAATTCTTTCTTTCGTCTTTCTGGGCCCCTCAACACTGGTCTCCTTAAAAATGTCCCTGTTTGCAACACAGCTCGATGTTGGGACAAACTCCTAGAATCGTTTACTCCCTTTAGCTGGGACCTTTCCTTGTCTCTTCTTTCGACGGCTGTTGACCAATTTCAGAAAAAAAAATTAACCCAGTAAGTTGTAGAGTTGTTACAGTTGATACTCATTTTTCCCTTTGGGTTAAAAATTTTAACACGATGAAGTCTATGTCTTCTAAAGAAGATAATTTTTGAAAGAAAAACTATACACAATAGTCCCAAATTAAACTGAATCAAACGTTTTTTTGTTCAGTACTGCCTTACACCAAGTGATTGTATTCCCAGACAATTATTTTTCCATAGAGTTCTGCCGTACAGTGGAACCTTGTGATATAACTAAGTCCTTGGTATAATGAACGATTTTGTTTACCCCAGTAATAGTAATAATTTCTAATTATAGCAGTTCAGTTACCTCTAAAATAATCCTGAATTTTATGCCAGCAAGGAGGGTTATGGCTCCCTGGCAGCCTTTCCCACTGACTGCCCAAATTTTTTGCATCTGGTGGTCATTGCAACAACACTCAAGACACCCAAGAACATAATTCATTACGGCAAAAGGGAGTTCAAGTGACCATCAAAGACAACAAAAAATGAATGAAGCATTGGTTTACACTCCAGGACACTTTGCAGACTATTGATAGCAGAGCCTCTGTTTGAGTGAAGTGCTCATGGGCATGGAGGTCCATACCTAAGAAAATTTGGTAAACTGTCCATCCAAGAAAATTTAGTTATGATGTCACTGCACGTCCATCCATACAGACTCTCCAGGTAGAGGTAAGTACAAACAAATTTCTTCTATCTCCCCTTTTAGTTTTGTCCCCTATTGTTTCAAAAGGATACAGAAATGAATGACAAATCAGTCTATCTTTTTCTGTCTAATTTATTTATTTCTTTATTAAACATTATTCAACAAAACATTACAATAAACTTTACAATAACAGGGTGGCAAAAAAGGAGGCCAAAAACAGTAAACAAACAAACAAACAAGCAAAAAAAGCTAAATACGAAAGTTCAATAGATTAGAAACAACTAGCAGAGCAAATAGAAAAACAATAGTGCGCATTTGCTAAATCACAATAAATCAATACTAATCAGAAATGCACAGGGCTGTCCACTTACTTCTGTATTTAAGATTTGCATTTGTTATTGCAATTTCTCTTTCGCACTGGATTTTAATTTCCAGGAGAACAATGAAAACCTCCAGTTCTGGTGTCTCAAACGCTTAATTGATTTATTGAGGCCCCTTTATATTTATCCAAACTGCCTTAAGGCACGTATGTTTCTGGTATCTTTATGCATTCATTTTCGGGTTTATATGTGTTCCACACTGTGCAAATCATGATAGTGTTTTGCTCAAGAAAGAATTGCAGTTTAGTATTTTGGCACATGCAAATTACAATGCATAAAGGCGAAAAGCAATAGCAAAATAAAAAACAAAACATAGAAAAGCGAAGTACTTTGACAAAAAAATTTAGCATTTGTAGTGACAAGATGAACATAAATTAAGCACTACAACAGCTTATTGTATAGGAAGGTTAATGCAAAAATGCAATTAGCAGCATTCAATCATGATTAGAGAAAAAGCGACGCTCTCCTACCATTCTCTCCGCTAATTAAATATCAGAATGTAAATCTTGGACTGAAAAAGGTATCAAGGTGCTAGGTGAAGAAAGTGAATAATTTAAATGGTATTGAAGAGAGGTGTTTCTCTTTCTCTTGTGCAGTGATAATTTTGTGAACAATGTTGTTGAGAGAGCATTGGTCAAATGCAAAGGAACGAACAACCATTGCTGCTACCTGATGCAGATACCGAAGCTTGGTGTGCTTGCTCATGTTGCCAAGATCTGGAGGGAAGGGCATTTGGATGGTTGACTAGACGTTGATTCCATTTCTAGGATCTCCATTGCCGCAGCTATTACTCTTGACTGAACTACAACAAGAAAGAAATCTGTGTCTGCACGATATGCTTTAGCAGGGTCGGCAGTGACATTTCTGCGGTTGATGGTGGTCCTGTCAGCATATAATGTACACAAGTCACCATCACTCTTTGCTGAGAAGAATCTCTTGAAGATGAACTAAGGAAAAAAAATGTTTTGGGAATTAATAAATATGAAAAAACATCCAAGACTGTTAATTGGTTTGAGTCCCACCTGTAAATTCTAGTTGACTGTACATATACTTTCCTTTAAAAATTTTGGCCCCTACAGTCAATATCAGGAAACCGTGAACACCTGAAAAATTATAGGAAAGTTGATTATGTAGTGACCAATGACAATAAAGTTCAGCAAACCTCCAAACCACAAATTTTTATTGCTGTTTGCAATTTAGTTTTCTCACATCTCTTATTGGCTTTTTCCTCACAACACGATAACATTGAATGAATATTTATGTTGTTCATGATGTTTTTTTGAGGTTTACAGTAAAACCCTCCTATACAACCGCATGATTTAATAAAAACCTTGGATAAGTGACTTTTCACTCGGTCATCCTGTAACTGTCACATTAAAAAATAAGGGTTTCAAACCCTCAGTAGCTCATAAATACTCAAAACATTGTGAGGAAATGTGTCCCTTTAATGAGGTGCAGTACCCATATTATAGAGGTGTCTCAGATGAGAGGTTCTTCTGTATCAGCATATACAGTTTGCATATATGATTTTTATTTCTCCTTAGGGTGTACTGGTGTGTCCTTGATGGTGCTGACTGTAATAGGCTGTTCATTAAGATGCACTTTCACAACAAAGACCCTGTTGACAGCAAGTTTGTAGCCACAAACATCTACACTGGAGATCCAATGATATTTATCATGGACCCAAGGTAAAGTCAAAATATATTCTGTCACATGGGACATTGACTATATAATTATTACAGAACTGAGGTACATATAATACTAAATATTCATAATAACATTGTTTGTTAATATTATAATATTATTAGCTGGGAGCTTTTAATAATTTGAACTGTGTTTGGGATTAATGGTCGCTGACATCTGAAGGTGGTCTGTCCTTAACTTAATACTGATCTGTTTAATATAAAAAAATTTAATTACATGTCATTATAGCACAATATCAAGAAAATACGTAACAATATCGAGAAGAGTAACATCAGTGGCAAACCAAGGTGTCTCACAATCAATGGAAAACAAATAACCTGGGACCAGTTTAAGAGTGCCTCCAACTGGGATCAAAAAAGCTTTTCTCTACCTCCTCATGAAAAGTTAACCTTGCAGCATTTTGAGCTTGATTCCGTAAGCAAGATGAGGAACAAACTTGCAGAAGATGTTCTTGACACCAAGATGCTATTTCTTATGCAGGTAGTTAACATTTGTGTTTAATTGAATTTACAAACATTCAGCGACACTATCTACTATTTTTGAGCTAATCCCTCTTTGTGACAAAAGGTCATGCCTGTATAACTAACTTTTCTGAAGAAATCTTTTTAAAATGTGCCCATACGAGAGGGATCTTATGAAATTGGGCCATAAAAATTCCAATGACCAGCAAAATTAAAGGTTAAGTGGGTGGTCCTACTATTTTTAATTCCTCCAGAAAATACACCTTCTACAGCTGCAACATGAGAATTTTATTGTAAAAATAAAGGGAAAGGCCACCAGTGAGGAGACAAAAAAAGAAGTGCATGGAATCTTTTTATATTTTCATCTCACCTTTGTAGTGGTGATTGTATGTTGTTGCAGCAATTATAACCATTATATTAAATTTGAAAGTTAATTTTCATTACCACAGAAGTATAAACAAACCACCGAAAAAGAATGTTGTTTTTGTCTATGACTCTTGTGAATCTTTTGGAACGTAGTATCTTATTAATAATTATTTCAATGATAGCTTTCATTTCAAATATCGTTATTTTTGTCTTCTTACCAGTGATAGGTATTTTGTGTTATTTTTTTAAAATTACCATATCAGTTTAAAAATATAGTCATATTGATCAGATTACCTTTCTTGCACCTATACAGAAATACCAAGAAAGTCTAAAATCCAGGGGAGATGATGATTCCTCACTTGAAGCAGTAGTGACCCTTTTGGAACACTCGAGTGACCAGGTTAATCTGTTCAATGACAGGCTCTATATCACCACCAATGATGCAAGGCTGCACAGGTTGGATGGGTTCTTGGGAACAAGACATCCCAGGAGACAACAAGAAATTTATCTCAAGTAAATTGTGGTTTGATTTGAAATCATTGTGCCTTGGATTTCAGTCTTTAGTCCACTACAAATTGGTAAAGCATCCAAGTTCAGTTATAAAGCCTGCCATAGTGAATCAAGACTGTGCAGGGAATCATTTTTGTCAAATTCGTTCTTGTAATGGTCAAAATGACAATCCAACTTTTTTGCAGCAACAGTCTTCACAAAATTCAATTAGAGTAGGACAGACCACTATCAGTCCTAAAAGTAATGCCTCTTGTGATAGCTCCTCTACAGGCCAGCGACCATCAGTTCCGAGTAAAAATCAAAGTTTACTATGTAAGAATTAACAAAAGTTAGAGATGCAAGGGCTAGCTTATGTTAATTTTAAAGTAGAGCAATCAAATGGGTATATGTTTACAGTGTAAACTATGTGAACTGGAAAACTTTAAATCTTTTGCAAACAGACAATATAATAATGTTAAAAATTCCAAAGAAAAGTTTGTTGTATTGCAGGTTCTTCACAAACATTAATGTAGATGTTTACTTTTGGATTACAAGTAGCCTGCATTATTAATAAGGTTCAAGAAGTCACACCGTAAAACTGTGCTCTTTATACTTCTGTAAATATGTACATACTTAAGGAATAGTCATACAGATTTCTATATGACCAAGAGGAAGGTACTTTACCTGATTGGTTTCATCAACCAGTAATTGAAATATCAATCAAAACATCGGTTTTCAAATAATCAACTGACTGATTGAACTGATGTTCAGATTACAATATTACATGCACCACATACCTCTTCTTAGCCGTAACCTGATGTGCCCATCAGACTCCAAGCTTTCAACTACTCTGAATTGTCTTTCGTCCAGTGGGTTTTGGTTTTGTGAGGTGTGTGATATGCTTCCATCTTCTGGTGTTGTGTTGGGACTACGGTCATCCACTGGCCTTGTGTTTGGAATATATGAATGCCTTGAAATAGCATTCAAAAGATCTTGAGCAAGGACTAACTTGGAAGACCGTGACTTTGTTTTCACACCGTAAGCCTGACACAAAGAAATCAATTGGGACTTCAAGTACACTCTAGTCAGTGGGGCAGTGCCTTCATGCTGGTGTATGAAGGCAACCAGAAGGCTGTGAGAATCCTTTTTGTTGTCACTCCTGTCTTTGAGGATATCCTGACAAGAACAAAAATATTTTTAAAAAATAAATCTAAAAACTGCATTATCAATTTTGGTCCTAGCTATTGCTATCCTATTTAGCATTGCATATATTTGGATCCATGCATTTCACTTCTCTGTCCTTGTGAGGTCCTAAAGACTAGTTATTGTAAAGTGATTTCATTTCCTAGCTAATTGTAATAAATAACTGATAACTGCCTTAAAGATTTAAAGAATGTACAACTTTTTTGGGCATAAAATATATTTTACTATATTTTTAATTGCGATACTGCAGTGAGGATATTAAAAAAGACATTTTGATGTTCAATGATTTTCCTATAAATGAACCCCAAGAAAATACATGTCCATTACAAAATCGTATAGAAAGGGAGGCATTAGGTACGTAAAGGAGATATCTTTCCTGTCAAAATTGTATTAAGGGTAGGGTATTGGACCTCTCAGCAGAGACCCCCTTCCCCTCCATACACACAACAACTTAACACCTTGAAAGGAACACTGTCTGTTTTCTCTTTGGTCTTTTCTTGTCTCTGTAAAATTCGCTTTCGGAGTTCCACGCTCTTTTTCATTAGGGAACTTCTACGGTCATCCCTCAAGAATTGAGAGGCACCGATGTTGACATAATAGATTAGGATGTCCTTCAACAGCTTTCCGATCAAATCCTGTGTGAAAAAAGGAGATACCATAGACAAATTATGCAAGAAAGGTAAATTTATAAAAGTTATATTACCAGCAGTCGCACATATTTGTAATGCCTAAGAAGAATTCTTTTGATCAAAAAAATGTTGCCCGCGATTTTCTTATGCGGTAACTAAAAAGATTCCAGGAATGAAACGAAGCGCCATTGCATTATTGTGTAAACATTTAGTTTCCGGGAATGAAACGAAGTGCCATTGCATTATTGTGTAAACATTTAGTTTCCAGTCCTTTTTCCTCTTGTAGGTGTTTCCTTGGGACCGAAAATTAGTTCTGGGGCTCTCATTAGAAAACGTGATTGGTAAGCGAGCCTGAGGGATTTCTTATGTCAGAAAAAGGAAGATTAATAGGAAGTCAAATGTTTGAATTACACAAATACTTGCTCTTTTCTACGTCGTCTTTTGAAAAAACATCGCAATCAACTTTCTTGCAAATCTTCATCCATTAGCAGGGTGCGTATCGCTGCTTCTACCCTATTGTTGCGTTCTTTTTTCAGAACGCGATTGTTCAGCAGCTGTACTCTTCTTTGTTCAAGCTTCGTAAAGAAGAGGTAAGCATTATCTGAGATGTGGAGTAGACCTCTTTGGCGATACTGCCTTGCCTCTGTAACTTGAAGTGCCTTTTGAAATACAGACGTTTCTTGGAGCTGATCGAATGATTGAATAATGTTTTTCCTCCAGCAGTTGACAGACCCTTTGTTTTGTTTCAACTTTGGCTAGAGTAGAATTATGATTTGTGTATACATTTTTTCAAATGTAGTTTCTAGCCCGAGTGAGGATTTTTCTCACCGCCCAACCACCTACATGTCGAACCTTCGATTTCCCACCACATCCATCTCTTCAACGTTAAAATCGACCCCATCCATTCTATCTTGTCTCACCACCGACACTAAAGCTTCAAGAAATTCCCAGCAGATAAATTTTGCTACCTCAATAGCCACAGACCACAGAGGATGTGTTACCTCGTTTACACCAATGACAATACAAACATACTGTGAAAATTCAGTGCTGGTAAAAAATTCATGTAGTCTAGAAGTTGCCTCCGTAAATCCTTGCCTTGAAATGTTAATGACAATCTCCTCCAGATGTTCTACGATGTGGTTTTCGATTATTAGAAATGAATGAAATCATACCAATTCTATGAAGGGTGGTACTTTGGTCCAACAGGTGTCAGTTAACAGGAAATCAATTGCTGCATTTTTTTTCTGCCATAAAGGAAGAGACAACTGAACATGGAGGGGTCTCTATCGCCAACAAGTGTTCTCGGCATTTGTTAAAACATTCATCTGAGGGACTTGAGAGACTTGATTCATGCCTCGTGAATCGGTCATAAATATCCAACAACTCCAGTTGAACATCAACATCTTCATCTTCAAAACAAGCTCGAACAGGGCCATCCAGCAACTCGCTAGGAAATCTGAAAGACTCGTCATCTTCCTCTGCGCATTCATCACAGCGATCTGTGACTGATAACAGGTTATCGTGGCTGAAGCTCTTTTTGCGGCAACATGACCGATCTGCAACGGGTGCACATGTACGGTGCGTGTAGCACATTTCGACGGCTTTTTGCTGTGGCTTCAACAATTGCCGTGAATTAAAATTCAAAATCTGAATACATTCAGGGGACTTGACTCTTGACACTGCGACATAAATGAGGCCAGGTACATATTCTTGCGAACAATGTACCACTGCCGCCGCAATATTCAAACCTTGTGATTTAATGCACGTGATTGCATAGGCCAAAACAACTGGAAATTGGGTAACACTTCCGATTTTGTTCCCATTCTTATTCCTCTTTATCCAAGTTTCCCTGGAAATCTCTACAATCTGACACCATCAAAAGCAACTAAAAGGACAAAGGGAAAGGACAAAGTAAATATACCAAGGGATCCGTTTTTTAAATCGTGAGACTTGTTCCACACAAGCATTACATTTCAGCTTCACTACGCAACAGACAGAGCACATAATGAACCATTAGGTTTATTTTGCGTGTTTTGGCCGAGCACCAGAGTACAATAAGTAATCTAATACAAAAAACCATGGAAATCTAACACTATCTTCTAAGTCCCTCCAATAGCAGCTAGGAAAATAACGGGAGCTGGGCAACCACTAACAAGACACAGTGGTTAGACGGGGGCCAGAAAAAACCTGCCAAAAAAAACCCCGTAGGGAAAAAGTAAGACAGGAAATCTGGGTAGGAACCAGGCCCAAGCTCTGCAGCCCATCCTATGAGGCGATTAACAAAAATAAAAAAATTATAGTGAGTGGTGTCGGCCTAGAATGATTGCCCACGTGCAATCCCAAGCTTAAATACTCACACGCCATTACCCATGATGCAACTACACTAAAAAGACCCAGGCCCACGGCCTGCTGCTCCCGTGCCGCAGAAATATTTAATTTCAGGCTAATTCGTAGCGACTCACTCGCCAGAAATTTCATATTTCAGCTTCACTACGCAACAGACAGAGCACATAATGAACCATTAGGTTTATTTTGCGTGTTTTGGCCGAGCACCAGAGTACAATAAGTAATCTAATAGAAGACAAAGAAAGGGCTTGAAAAATGGATGCTCGAAGCTAAAGTCCCAAAGACTTAGAGACCGAAATCCTAGAAGTGATATTGTCTTTGACATAGCCATCCTTGGCTGAAACGCTCTTCCACCGCCCGTGCCTCTTAAAAACTCGCTCGCCCACGCCGCTGTTGGCAGCGTTGGTAGCTCCCCCTGACCTAAATGAATGAGTGCCATAAACAGAGGGATCAGGCACCACAGAGCGTAAACTCTTCGACAAATGATCCCTGAAAGAAGTGTAACTAATAGGTTTATCTTTGTTAACCATCTTATAGAATGACTTGGTTTTGACCAACTGTCTGAAAATTAACTCATCCGAATGAGGATCGATGTTTAACCTGCTTAAATAGTCTCGAAGAATGGAAACTGGACAAGCACTACCACCTGATTGTACGATAATAACCTCATCGCCCTGCCTAAGCTGATCAGTTTTACTCTTTTCGACCTTAATTGTCATATAGCCATCATGAAACGTAATATGATTTCGTCTAATACTGGTGACCTCCTCTGATCTAAAAAACCCCGCATAGCAAAGAACATAAAGACAAATATTCCTCAGGTGAAGAGTATTGGATAAATCAGCGGCAGAGATAATATCTTTGATGATTTCAATAGACAAAGGTTCTTTCCTATGACACCTCTTAGCTCCTAAAATTCTTTTAGCAGCCTCCCGCACCCTATTAACTAAAGGATTATCTGTAGGGGATACAAGACCAGCTGATTCGTGTGCCCACTTAATACTGTAAAAGGCAGTGTCCACAGAACTGCTCGATCTTGTAGACTCTTAAACATATTGTAAATAAACAGCTACATGCATAGGATTAGCAGGTAAATAAGAAAGTTCGTGCTTGCTTAATGCAAATTCCTTCCATCTCCTGAACGCCCTGTCATACATGCTAACTGTCGCAGGAGCCCTCGCTGACAAAATAGTCGTCTGAAGCCTGGCACTAAGAGACTGTAAGTCAGGATCCTTGAAAACCTCTTGCCATAGGCCCTTCTGAAAAACGTCTAAACAAGGGACGCAAAAAACAAAAGAAAAATCAGAAGTAACAAAACATCTTTATTGAGTAAAGACAATTCAGCAAACAGAACATAAACCGCTTCTATTAAGTAAGGAGATATCACAAAGAACTATAACAACCCGCTAACAAATAATGACAAAACAAACTGACAAGGAGTAACAACAGACTCCAACTAATGGGTGCAAAAGACCCTAACGTAAGCGACACTTGGGGCAACAGCCACTGTCATGAGTACAAAAGCCTGATAGAGAAATCCTCTCAGGTAACTTGAAACTAATGCGCAGAGCGACGACTATGAAGGACAACTCTCTTGCGCCAAACAAGCCATTCTTGGCTTTGCCTCTCACAAAAAGTTGCTTAAATTTGGGAAGTACAACCCAATCATGAACAAATGCGTTCCAATGTCTACCATCATCACATAGCAACGGCCAAAAATACGAAGATTTCCACAAAGGAATAACAAGTGTCCCCTCCGCTTTACACACTCTCAAATGAACAATAACCCTCGCAATCTGCGAAACTGGAGGGAGAATCCAGTTTTTCTCAAAATGCCAGTTTTGCAAAAAAGCATCAACAGCCTCAGTGCCCGGTTGAAAAAATCTGGAATTGAAACGGGAAAGCTTCGCATTACCACTGCATGCGAATCTGTCGATAGTGTGCGGTCCCCATCGAAAATCCAACATATGGAAAACATCCTCATTCAAAGTATAATCATCAAAATCAATAATCCTACTTAAATGGTCATCCTCCGTATAGACGGAGGTAACCAAGGAGACCGACAATTGAGGCAATCCACGTTTTGATTCCAAAACACTAACTCTGCATAAGCTTCCTTAGACAATTCAACGGTAGAATTCCAAGACATTTTCGTATTTACAACGGCATACAACGACCTTGTCATAATCCTGGTTACATCACCTACACAAGGAGTTAATGATATAATCTGGCCTACAACAGCGGCAGGAGTTCTCACGTAGACAGTCGTACAACCTCCCTTGAGAATAGAAGCAATACTACTCTTTAACTTCGCTATTCTATGTTCGGTGACAGAAATAAAGCCTTGATTAGTGTCTAATACAGTACCCAGCCAGATGATGTTCTGAACTGGTTCCCAAAGGGACTTGTTTTCGTCAAATTAACGAAACCAAATTTAAGCAAATCTGCATTAACCGTCAAACTATTGATCTTAGCTTGAATACTGCTCGCGCCACCTCCTAAACCATCATCTAGAAAAATTACCATAGGAATGCCTTTACATCTCCATGAGGTAACTACAGGCTTTAACAATTTAGTAAACAAAAACGGCGCGGACGACAAACCAAACGGCAAAACCGGGAATTGAAAGTACTTCAAGACCCCGTCACCAAAATCCCAGGCAAAGGCCAACTATTTTCTGTGGTCAGGAAATATTTCCACATGGTGATACCCGGATTTAAGATCAAACTTAAATAAATAATATCCTTTGGACATAACTTTAAGAGCTACTGACAAATCTTCACACTTAAACTTTTATTTGAAAATGTACAAGTTGACATGTCTCAGATCCAGAATTAACCTCTTCTTGCCTGAAGACTGAGTAGAAACTGAAAGTGGATTAACTATGGGAGGTGGATGATCCAAAACCTCCAAACATTTGTTACTAATAAGATTACAAATTACAAACTCTCTCTCCTCTAGTGCTGAACCATTGTTAGGGCTAACCTTGGGAGGCGGAAAAACAATGAAAGGAATTTTGTACCCATCGCGAATGACACTTAAAATAAAACCTGGGGCATCAATATTCACCCATTCCTGATAACACTTAGCTAAATTACCGCGGACTGAGCAAACATTAGCCTGACCCGAAACAAATTCACAATGGGTCAAAGACTTGCAAGTTGCAACAGACGAAGATTGATCTGAATCGAGAACATCATTCTCAAAAATGTCACTTAAGGAATTTGCAACAACATTAGAAAAAACTACACCTTGATCTTGCCCTTCCTCGCGGCCGGCTAGTCATTGTCCTGTACGTGGCTTGGAAGTTAGCAAGGGACACTGCGCCCTCCAGTGACCTGGCTTGATTTGACTCCTGAACTGCCCATCTAACGTTGGAATAGGTCTCACTGCTGAACTGGAATCTGTAACGGAATTGCTCGGGATCGGTAAACTTTTAGGAAAGTCCCGTTTGACAGGAGCAAATCTTGATTTGGATTTCAGAGCATTCTTTTTTTTTTTTTTTTTTAATATTTTTTAATTAAAGCATTTCTTACGTTTACATACAAAATAGAAGTTAAGAAAGAGAAAAAAACACACACGCACACACACACACACACACATATATATAGTACAAACAACAACAACAAAAAATACAAAGCTAAACAAAGCTATTACAGCAATACAGTTACTTAACATGTAAATTACAATGACATCACTTTAAACTAATTGTTGAAATTAATCATAACATCACTTTTACGTAAAAACGCTTATTAACTTTTCCCACTTTCTAAAATGATTGTCTAATTTGTCTCTTTTCCTGGCAATATGGAGTTCGATGTTATAAATACGCCTTGTCCTGGCTATAAAACCTTGAAGAGAAGGTATACCATTCTGGTATTTCCGAGAGTAAATATAAAACTTACCCAGAACCAACATATGGTTAAACAGGAGAAAATCTTCTGCAATATCGAACTTACCAAAAATGACGTCCTCCTCTTTAAGGTTATCAACAGAGATGTTATTATCGCACAACCAGGACAAGACATGTTTCCAAAAACTAGATGATACTCTACAGGAAAAGAGTAAATGCTCTACGGATTCAACCTCTGTTTGGCAGAAAGCACAGGATGGCGACTCAGCCAAGCCGAAACGAAACAGTTTGTCGTTTGTAAAGACAATACGGTTTAAAATTTTAAACTGAAATTCTCTAAGTTTAGATTCTAATGTTGTGCGAAAAGGTAGCGAATAAACACTTTTCCAATCAATATCAATGTTTGAATACTTTGCAGCTAACTTTACTTTAGCAGTAGGCGTTGTTTGTTTTTTCTCCAGGAAAAGCCGGTAGATTTGCTTTGAGGAAGCATCAAGAATTGGAACCAAATTGTTACTTATTAGTGTAGTACCGCGGTTAGGTTAAAACACACTTTATTCACGACCGTTACACTCCGAACTCAGAACGCTAACAGACTCGAATAAATTACAACACACACTATCTATAGTACATGCAAATTACGTAATTCCCGTGTGTATCACATCACATTCATTCTCTCGCTTCTACGCCCTTGCATTAGCATCGTATACACTACATTCCCTTCTTTGATCAAATTTAGCAGGAAGGCAGTTTTAAAAGGCTGCAAAACCCTAAATGTTCAGCAAAACAAAGTCTTTGAATTAAACTAGACAAAACAGGAAAAGAAGTCCTAAACATCCAGGACAAAGTCTTTATAGTGCGCAGGCTGTCTTATAGTTCGGGTCGACCTCCGCACAGGCCTTTCCGCTGCGTTATCTTCCTTTTCGGTAGAATGCCCAGCTTGTACTTGGGAATTTTCAGATACTCCTGTAGTCCCTGGAATTCCGCTTGGCCCTGATACCTCTGTCGTCTCTGGAACTCTGCTTGGCCCTGGCTCATCTGTCTGTACTGTAGAACTTGCTTGTACCACTTGGTCTCCGTTGCCATTGGATACACCATCGTTGTACTTCTTTACGAATGCAGTGTTCCTTTTCAGTTGCACACCAGCTTCGTTCCTAAGCGTTACCTCTGTTCCTGTCCTCTGAACCACCTTAAAAGGAGCAGGGTTGAAGTTGGTAGACAGCTTGTTCGTTTTTTCGGCTTTCAAAAGTACTGTGTCACCAACACGTATGCTCTTGGGCGTGGCACCTCTCTTGAGATCTGCATAAGCTTTGCCCCTCAATTTACTTGACCAATCCCGCTCTCGCACTTCTTCGCCTGGCACCCCGACCGTCTCTCTCCTTAACTCTGGCAATTTGGACCTAACCTCGTGGCCAAACATCATGTAACAGGGGGTAGTCCCCGTCGACCTTTGCGGAGTGGATCTGTACGCCATCAACCATACAAGCAATTCAGTTCTCCAGTTCTTTCCTTCTAAATGTGCAATCTGTAGACATTTAAGTAACGAGCGATTTTGGCGTTCCACCTCTCCATTAGCTTGAGGCCACAACGGCGTCGTTTTCCTGTGCTCAATACCATTTGCGCGTAAATATGCTTCAAATTCTTCGGATACGAACTGGGGCCCATTATCTGTCCTTAAAGAGAACGGAAAACCGAATCTGGCAAACATGGGTGCAAGTGCTTCGATGACCTTGGCACTTGTAGTAGACTTCAGAATAGCAACTTCTAAGAAACGACTGTAGTAATTGATCACCACCAAAATACTCTCTCCTGTGGGTAGGGGTCCCAGCGGGTCTGCTCCACAATCCTGCCAAGGAGCACTCGGAGGAAGAACGCGGGACATCGGCTCAGGAGGGTTAAATCCAGAAGTGACCTGGCAGCCATGACAAACTTTACAAAATTTCTCAACTTCCTTGTCCATTCCCGGCCACCAAACTTTACTACGGAGCCGATACTTCGTCTTCACTATACCCTGGTGCCCTTCGTGTGCCAACCGCATCACCCTGTCGCGCAGGAGCTTGGGAACCACAATCCTTGTGCCGCGAAGCAATAGCTCACCATAGACGCATAACTCGTCCTTGACTTGTGCATACGAGGGAAGTGTACACCGGTCCCAGTCCCCTGACCTCACACAACTCTTTACTATCGTCAATTCTTCGTCAAAATAGGAAGCTTCTTCAATTTCTGTAGGTGATAGAGCAACAGGTATACAGCTTATAGCAATGGCTCTGACAAAGTCGTAGTCTTCTCCATGGTCCACTTGATCCAAGGAGTTTAAACGGGACAACGCGTCGGCTATATTTGTCTTCCCTGGGCGGTACACCACTTTAAAATCGTACCCTTGTAGTCTTAAGACCCATCTCTCTATTCGGGCGCAAGGCTTTGAAGTGCGCGAGTAGACACGCTCTAAGGGCTTGTGATCTGTTTCCAACTCGAAGCTCTGTCCGGAAACGTACATGTTGAACCGTTCACACGCCCAAACCAAGGCAAGTGCCTCTTTCTCTGTTTGGCTGTAGCGTCGTTCCACGTCAGTTAGGCTCCTCGACGCGTAGGAGACAACTCTCCACATTCCCCCCTGCTGCTGGGTGAGAACCGCTCCTAATCCAACTGGAGATGCATCAGCAATGATTCGCGTTCTGCAGCCAACCTTAAAATAAGCGAGTGTCTCTGCCTGGGTGATCAGACGCTTCAGTTCCTCAAAGGCTGTTTGTTGCTCTTTACCCCAGTGAAACACGATGCCCTTCCTGGTTAACTCTTGAATAGGCTTGGCCACGGACGCCACGTCAGGCATGAACTTAGCGGAATATTGGACAAGACCCATAAACGATCGCACTTCACTTGCGTCTTTGGGAGATCTAGCATCTCTTATAGCAGCAATCTTCTCTTCGGATGGGTTTATGCCGTCACTAGTCAACTCGTGACCAAAGAACGTAAGCCTTGACAATCTAAACTCGCACTTGTCTCCGTTCACCGTCAACCCCACTTCACTCAGCCTGTCTTCCTCTCCAGGGCTAGGTCTTCCAGTCATGAGGTTCGTCTCTCGCCCTCCGCGTCCGCGTCCACCTCGACCCAGTCCACCAGCACTCCTGCCTCCTCTGCCGCGTCTGCCTCTGCTACTCTCAGGTCCTCTAGATCCCGAATGGGTCCTGCTTAGCTGATGGAGTCGAGGGCATTTAACTTTGAAATGGCCTGTTTCGCCGCACTTCCTGCAAGTTTGACCATGCGCCGGGCACTTTTTGTCTTGACTGAAGTGTCCTTCTTGTCCGCAGCTAAAGCACGTCTTTGCTTTCCTGGGATTTTTGTTTCCATACAGCCTGCCACCCACTGCATTGACCTGGTTATCTGCTTGGTCGGTACTGTATTGCTTCAGTTGTCGATCAACCGCTTCTTGGGATCTTGCAACACGCAACAATTCATCTAACGTAACAGTTCCTTCCTTTTCCAGAAATTTCCGGCGTAAATGGCTCGAATAACACTTGTCTATGAGCTGATCGCGAATGTAGTCATCCTCGCCGGCGCCAAAATCACAAGTCGCTGCTCGCTGACGCAATCTACAAACGAACTGATCAACTGTCTCTCCGATCCCTTGCGAAATTTGTCGAAACAAATGTCTCTCAAAGGGAATGTTCGCCTTTGGCACGAAATGGTCGTCCAACACCTTTAACGTTGCTTCAAAACTTGCATCTCCACCCTCACCAGCTAGTGTGAAATAAATTTCTTGCACATCCATACCAGTGACATGCAACAGCAAAGCACGTTTTTGAGCGTCGTTCGATACACCTTTCCCGGTCACATACAAACTGAACACTCGCTTCCACTTCTTCCATCGCTGACTTAAATTGTGCGCCTCTCCTTTTGGATTAAATGGTTCCAATCCACTGACATCTAAAGTAACAGAAGTCATCCCAGAACCGCCAACAGCACCGCTCGTAGTACCGCTTGTCGCGTTAGTTTCGCCCGATCCACCGCCTCCCGGCATCGCTGAAATAAATCCTTGACGAAATCCTCGACGAAATCCACAGCGAGATTTTCAACGAAACTCTTGAAACCCTCGGCGAAATCCTCGAAATATCCTCGAAATATCCTCGAAATATCCTTGAAATATCCTCGTCGCCAATGTAGTACCGCGGTTAGGTTAAAACACACTTTATTCACGACCGTTACACTCCGAACTCAGAACGCTAACAGACTCTAATAAATTACAACACACGCTATCTATAGTACATGCAAATTACGTAATTCCCATGTGTATCACATCACATTCATTCTCTCGCTTCTACGCGCTTGCATTAGCATCGTATACACTACAATTAGGATAGCAGGTGAATCCGGAAGTGGATCAATCACCGGTGCAGTAGTTGCCCTTTTAATTGTCAAGCGCCAACTGGCAGGCATAGAGTTAATAATACCCATAATGAAGAAACCTTGCTCTGGATTGAGATTTTCTTTAGTTGAAAATAAATCGCAAATTTTTAAAAACCCTAAATCTGCAATATCTCTACGATACACAGATTTCTTATTAATGCAGAGAAGCTTGTTATTCCAAATAACTTCATTTGCAATTTCATGTAGCAAGCTGGGTGTTTTTGCATTTACTTCTGACCACGCATCGAGACATTGCTTGTAGAAACTTGGTAAATAAATTCTTAATTTAGAAGTATCAAAATTACAATGCAATATGAGCTTCCCACCAACGGGGATAAGAACCTCATTTAAAAAAGCTTTCCACGGACTTTTATAGTCTTCCAAATATTTTTTCATACATATCACTCGTCTGGTACGAACCATAGAATCAATATCGAGCATATTTAAGCCACCCTTCTCAACTTCCGAAATCATTACATTTCGTTTTACTTTATCTTTCCCATTCCAAATAAATTAGTAAAAAAGCGAGTCGGCCTCTTTGATAAGGTCTTTAGAAATTGGCAACACCGACGCTCTAAACACAAACTTAGGGATGGCAAAGGTTTTTACAATTTGTATTCTACCTAAGAGAGAAAGACCACGCCATTTCCACAAATTGATCGTCTTCTTAAGTGATTTCAAAGTATTCCTAAAATTCAATTCATCTCTTTGTTTAGCGTCATAGCCAAAGTAGACGCCTAGAATTTTAATAGTGTCACAAAGATTTGGCATATCAGAATACCCCTCCCAAAGAGAACTACTATTTCCTAAAGCTAAGGCTTCGGTTTTTTCATTATTTATTTTTAAACCAGAACATTCACCAAAAGTCTTCAGCGTAACGAATAGGTTGGTATAAGAACTACTGTCTTTGATAAAGCAGGTCATGTCATCAGCGAAAAGGGAAAGTTTAACAGGTTCATCTCGTATCGTAATGCCCTTAATGCCATCATCTTCTCTTATCTTTATAGCTAAGGTCTCCAAAGCTATTATGAACAGGTAGGGAGAGAGGGGATCTCCCTGCCTTACTCCCCTACTTAGTGCAAAAGGTCCTGTTGTAAAACCATTGTTCATTACACAGCTAGAGGCGTTGTTATATAAGACCCATATCCACTGAATAAAAGAAGGACCAAAGTTAAATGCATGTAATACTCTTAAAAGAAAATTTAAATTGAGCGAGTCGAAAGCTTTTTCAAAGTCTATAGCTACTAGAATCCCAGGTATATCTTTGTACCTAGCATATTCAATCACATCATCGATCGTTCTGACGGCATCAAAAATTGTTCTCCCCTTTACAAACGCGTTTTGATTAAAATGAATTACTTCAGGAAGCACCTTTTCCAAACACTTTGCCAAAGTTTTAGACGCCAATTTAGCATCAACATTTATAAGAGATATTGGACGCCAATTCTTCACCAACCTTTTGTCTTTTCCTTTCTTTTCAATTAAGGTGATAACGGCCTGTTTCTGTGAGTTCGATAGTTCACCGTATTCGAAAGCATAGTTCAAACTATCAACTACCAACTTTCCAAGCAAGGGCCAAAAGGCTAAGTAAAACTCGGCTGTTAAACCGTCGTTCCCTGGCGATTTATTCTTTTGGAAGGTCTGTAATACATTATAGCATTCATCATATCTAAGGATACCCTCGCAAACGTTCCTCTTCTCCTCGGCTAAAAATGGAACATTGGTGAGATCATTTATAAACGAAGAAATTGTCTGCGTGTCTGCAGAATTTCTACCATCATAGAGATTAGAATAATATGATTCCAATTCATTCATAATCTTTTTTGGGTCGCTAGTTAATTCTCCAACAGTTGTTAAGATTTTGCGGACACTGCTTTTAGTTTTTTTTGAATTTTCTAAATTCAAAAAATATTTGTTGTTTTTTTCACCCATTTCATACCAGGTTGCCCTAGAGCGAATGATTGCCCCTTGTGTAATGTAATCGTACAATTGATCATATTCTGTTTGAAGGCAATCCAGTTCCTCGAGATTTCCACTATTTGGATCAATATCACATTTTTCTGTACATTCCTTCAGCTTATCTTCCACCTTTTGTAGTTTTGCTCTTCTTTCACGGGCTTTACCTTTACTGTATGTAATTGTTTGCTGTCTTATTTTGTATTTAATTAAATCCCATAAAACACGCTTATCCTGAACCTCTTTAAATTCCTCTAACCAATTCACATATTCAGTGGTTAAAAGTTCACAGTAGTCCGAGTCATTTACTAAGTTCGAATTGAATTTCCAGAAATTCGGTCCTCTCTCAGTTTCATCTAAGCCGCAAATTGAAAGGGTTATTGCCAAATGGTCAGTTTTTATTGATGTTTTAATCTTCGCTGAAATTATCTCATCTTGCAAACTGTCGCTTATAAGCCAAAAATCTAAACGCCTCTGCACAACCGGAGTTTTTTGACGCCAAGTAAATCGTGATGTAGTGGGGTTCCTAATACGCCAGATATCAACCAGATCGAAATCGAGGTGCATATCTTCAACTAATATTGCGGAGTCTTATTTCAGAGCATTCTGCTTGGCTTGCGATCTTGCTCTCGCTTCTGCCCTGATAATTTTCTTTTCGTCATCCGAGTCATCAGCGAGGTCATTCTTTTTATATTCCTGAATGATCATCCATCCAAAATCTGATTTCTCGGCTAACAGAATGTGCTTTTGTCTCTCGGCAAGCAAACTCTCACCTTTATCTAGTGATTCTTTGACCTTGTCAAGCTGCTGAGACGAGCACAACGACTTGGCCTCGGTTAACACATCGCTGGTCCTCGTTCGTCTTCTTTTTAAAGCGCTGCGGCTCCTCAAACTTCAGCTTCTTTATTTCCCTGAGATGGGAGTCAGCAGACTCGGAATTGGCTCTCTTGATATCGGATAAAGACTCATTTAGAATGCGTTTCATCGAATCGACAAGACTGTCGTTGTTCCTGGCAATCGCCGTATCCATGATGTTAAGAACTTCAGACCGCTCCATGGTAGGAGAACAGAATAAATAAAAATTTATAGTGAGTGATGTCGGCCTAGAATGATTGCCCACGTGCAATCCCAAGCTTAAAGACTCACACGCTATTACCCATGATGCAACTACACTAAAAAGACCCAGGCCCACGGCCTGCTGCTCCTGTGCCGCAGAAATATTTAATTTCAGGCCAATTCGTAGCGACTCAATCGCCAGAAATTTCATTTTACAGCCACGCGTTAGGTGCAGGACTGTTGCTCCAGGCCAGTACATGCTCTTAGAACAATCGTTTTCGAATGATGCCTCGAAGGCTAACAACTCACCAGGTAATGCATCGAGCTCTCATCTATTCAACAACTGTACAGCAGAAGGCAGGATCTTGCTTAATTCATCAGTTGCTAGCTCATGATGAGGAAAGTTCACAAGTTCAAACATTCTTCTACTCGACATACTGGCTTCATCCCAAATAATCACGTCAAGAGCTTTTACCCTCTCTCGAATTAATGAATTTCCGAGGGATCTGTCTACGAGTTGACGCCAGGGCAACCCCGCAGTTGAAAGACCATAAAAGGAGTGAACAGTCGATGCTGTGCCGTGATCGAAAACTTGGCAGGCGATCCCACTCGAACATATCACACCTACAATTTTTCCACTTGCCTTAAAAACAATGAAAGATCTGTTTTACAGCTTCACTTTTCCCTACTCCACCTTGTCCAGTAATAAATAAATTGTGGCCTGTGGTGGCAAAATCTACGATTTCCTTCTAGTCACTATTGAGTTGTATCCTGGAGCAAAATAAATAACATCCTATTACCTAGAATCCCAATGTGATTCACAACGTGCGAAATAAATCAAAGCCAACAAGAGCATGAATGAAAACCCTGGAAAAATCAACAAGAAAGTTAATACTTACATGGTTTAGCTTAATTTCATATCATCGATGGGAAGGACGAAATGAAATGGTACACAATTAAACATGAATGTCTTGACACCGAAACAATATTGCATTATGAAGCAATGGTTTTCTTCTGAGTATCGAATTTGTAAACATTCCGGCATGAATTTGATTGGGCGATTTGGACAATGCCCTCTTGTCAAATCGACGTGAGGGGACCCGGGGTTCGAATCGAAAATTGTCGATGACAAGTGACGGTGTGGTACCCAGGTGAGGCTTAGTTTGTAGAGGAGGCAGGGTTACCAAGTGGGTTTTCGACGGTCGTGTGTCGTGGCAAAAATGTACTCGCCCCTTCAGCATCATTTTGTCTTGGATTTTGGAAAACAAACTGCCGCTTGGTGTCGGTTGCAGTGGCCGGATCGCTCAGCTAATGAGATAAAATGAAACAAGGACATATTGGCTTAGATTCGGCATTTGATTTGTGGCTGCTTGGCCATTTCAAGCTGAGGATTTTTCGCCTCTTGCATGGGGCATCCTGAACTGGACTGTGAAGCCTTGTCCTTTCTCTTAGAGTGGAAACTCGGGGTTAAAGGAAATTGCTTAAATCGCAATGGATCGGAAAAATAACCACACAGCAAACAAAATCAAGCAAAGTAAATACGGTAAGCTGTATTTTATTGAACATTCTAGCGAGTATTTATCGATTTGAATCTTTTACCTGAATTCCCATACAAATCACCTTTATATTCACGGCCATTTTAAATTACGCAATATGAAACTACATGTGTTCATGATTAAACTCACACACTTAGCTTGGGCCGCCCGAGGCTTAAACTGATACTCCAGGAGAACTCCGTTTAGTTTAATGGGAGGAACTACCTCCAGACTCACGGAACTGTGATGGGGAGCAAGGCCACAGTGGCCTTTGCGAACATGTTCATGTCCAGAATTGAAACAGAAATAATCAGCAAAAGCAAAACTCAGCCCCTCGAGTGGAAAAGATAAATTGACCGTGCTTTCTCCCTGTGGAAAACAGGAAGAGAGATGATACATCAGTTTGTTTTAGAAGCAAACACACATCCAAGATTGCGCTCAAGGGTCTAAAAGACGTTTCACCTACCCTGCCTTCAAAGATTTATCTATTATATTGAAATCAGGCATGCTGAGTCCACCGTCTTTTATCCTTCCAATCATTGCTGAGCTCTTGATTATGGGTGGTTTGTGGTTCCATATAAAGTTGGATACAGATTTGTTCCCTTGATCAGCATAACCAGTGGGAACACTGGGAACAGAGGAAATGAAAATTATTTTTAAAAGAGCTAAACTTTAGAGTGTTAAATTCTTAGAGGACCAGACGTTAAGACACTTTTCAGGGCGACAGACTTTTTTGCAAAGTTATCTTTTGTTAAAGCTTCTGAATCACATGAGAAAGAACCACCTAGACAAACACGCTTCATGGGCCAGTTTATGTTGAAAAGGTTTGTTGAATGTGGTCTAGTTTTTCCCAACTACAATGCCTCCATTTTTGATCTATTCAGCTCTAATCTATAACACCCTCTAAAAGCCTGTAACTTCTCAAAAGCTTTTCAACTGACCTTTCGTCGCACACCAAGCATGAGGTGTCATCCGCTTATTGAGATAACTCATGCTCCCTGCCTTGGAAGTATATACCCATTATCAATTTGTCATTTCCTATTGAATTCGCTAAAATTTCGACAGCAATTACATAGAGTACACCAGAAGAAGGGCGCTCTAATTCGAAAAACGACGTTGCACAGCCATTATTTTTAATGCAACTTTGAATATTGCTGTAAAAAGTATTGATCCACTGTATTAAAGGAGCACCAAAATTAAACGTCTCTAGAGCCTTTTAAATAAAGTTCCACTCTAAAATGTCAAAGGCTCTTTTGAAATCTAAAAACAACGCTATAGGTGGATTATCTAGCGTTTTTGTGCACTTTATAATGTCTCCTATTAAACGTATGTTTTGAACAATAAAGCGGCCTGGGTAGCACTTTCACAATTCTAGCTGCGATTGACTTAGTGGCAACTTTATAGTCTGTCTTCAGAAGCGAGATAGGCATCCAATTATCCAAGAGTCCTGTTTTTGTCTTTCTTTGGAATTAGAGTGATGATACCTCTCTTTTGAGAAACTGACATTTCGCCCTTCTCAAATGCACACTTAAAGCTGTCAACTAATTCTTGCCCTAATAACTCCCAAAAGGAAAGATTAAATTCCACAGTTAAGCCATCTGTACCGGGAGACTTGCCTTTGGAAAAACTTTTAAGTGAGACATAACATTCTTCTTTTGTTAAATGACCGTCGCAGCTGGCAGCTTGAGGTGGAGACAGTTTTGGAAGAGTTGAACTATGAAAAAACACATCAAAACGAGGATCATTTGGGTTTATACAAGAAGAAGTGTAGAGCCTTTTATAATATCTGTGCTCTCCATTTAAGATTTAAGGAGAAGTCAAAGTGTGATTTTCAAGTCTTAGTTTTGTTATGTACTTATTGGAGTGATTTTGTTTCTCGAGATTGAAAAAATAGCAAGTGCTACATTCCCCCTGTTCGCACCACCTTAGGCCTTACTCCGCATCATTGCGCCCTCTGTTTTGTGCAATGAAATCTGCTCTAGTTTGCTTTTTACCTCATAATAGTTTGCAATAGTCTGTTGCGTAGCTTGTGAAGTGAGGACAGCTTTTGCTGCAGGACTGCTTCTTCAGCATTTTTCGTCTTTGCATTTTGTCTGCAAAAGTAAATTATAAAGCTTCTTATTTCCATTTTCAGCATGTCCCAGTAAAGTCTTCTATCCTCTAAATAGTTGTATTTTTGTTTGTACTCGCCAGTTTTTTTTACTCAAACCCTTGACGAAACACTGATCATCAAGGAGTGAGTTATTGAATTTGAAAAATCCTGGTCCTCTTTTTATGAAGTCATCGGACTGGATGTTAAACGAGACAGCCGAGTGCTCGGAGAAAGAAACAGGAATGATGTTGCATATTTCTTTCGCATGTGGAAGTAAATGTTTTGACACCAGCCAATAATCAACCCTACACTGAATAGCTGATGATTGGTGATGCCAGGTGAAAAGTGACTCGTTAGGACGAAATTTTCTCCACAGATCAACTAAATTGATAGAATTCGTTAGACTAAGAATGGAATCTACTAATTGTTTCTTTTGTTCAGTGGGTCGCCCTCCTTTTTTATCCTTGCGTGTTAGGCAACAATTTAGATTCCTACCAATAATAATCTTTTCATCAGTGAATTTTCGTATACTCAGTTTTAAAGATTAAAAAAATTTCACTTGGGTTTTGATAAAAGTGAATCTGTAGTCATTGATTTTAGCATACAGAGCAATTTCCCTGCCCCTCTTGCCGACCTTAACATGTTCCACATCATGGGTGAAACAGGACAAGAGTACTGCAACTATGTTTTGTGCTATGATAAAACACTACTTTACCACCCCATTCGGCTGACCATTTTTTTCTATATCTTGCAAACTATAAATCTCCTGGAGGAAGATGATTTGGAACCTTGGCCTATGCAGCCATCTAAAAACTTGCCTCCTTTTACGCTCATTATTTAAGCCTCTGACGTTTAAGGCCATGCAAGATAAATTGATCGCCATGGACAAAGAAAAGTCACAGGAAATAAACACGGATACATAACTCCTTCCAAATTTGCGCTAAGCCAACAGTCTTTCATGATAGATGGATTGCAGGATACAAATCATAGACGTAGTTGCACAGTGGAATGCCAATGTTGAGAGCATTATGGAGAAATTATGGAGACTCCTCATGGTCAGTGTAACCCTTACAATGGGATACAATAGGAGTTACCTGCGGAGGTGGCTAGGTTTTACTCTACTTGCATATGAGCGATGTAACGAGAAAAAAAAATCCAATTAAAAAGAAAACTAAATCCAAAATAAAAACAAAAACATTTTCAACAAGTCCCTTCTTTTCTAAAAAGGGATATCAACTAATTGAACAAAATTAAACAACTTACTCTCTTGGGAGAATTGAATCAGGAAAACACCCATTAAGACCCATTAAGACGTGGTGTTACCTAAGGTATGAGATCTGAGGCGATTTCATCCATGCCTTCCCTTAAAAAGCTACTTCCCATTTTATAAGAATGAGACAATGGCACTGGAAAAGTGCCCTTGGTTGATCATTTTCTTAACGTGTACATTGACAGACACTGTTTACGGTGGTGCCTCTTACAGAAGGACCCAAGACAAGCCTCTGAAGTTCCCTGAAAAAGATAAGAAAAATCCAGTTTGGTTAAATAAGTGAGAAACTGTAAAACGCAAACTGTCAAACTTACTCTAGAATACGTGAATCTCTTCTAAACTAGGGCACAGTTGTAAAGTTTAGAATCCCTTGATAATTAATCCAGC
>NC_133201.1:20656297-20658797 GCF_958299795.1 Porites lutea
AGTAAGCATTACTTGTGCCCCTTTTGCAAGGAAAACACAAGGTTCTAGTCCTGCCATTTCATCAAGGCTAGCTTTCTTAGCTAAATCACTTGAATGACGTGTGTTGACACGTGCTATTGGGTTATGAAGTGCAGACAGTTTTTCAAAGTTGTAATTTGCAACTTCTTCATTGCTAAAATATAGTCTGGTGGCATTTTGAAACTCGGTCAAGTTTGTTGTATTAGAAGGTTGTCTAGTCAAGAGAAGTTTCCAGTCTTGTTCAGTACAATCTCCTGTACGTAGCCGCATGAGTAAATCTCTAAACTGACTTTGTTCTGGATTTGTACCTTGAACTCTTTGGTTTACTGACAGTTTTATTACGTTGTTAAACATTAGGTAAGCTAAATGACCTTGTTCGCCTACAGAACTGGTAGGTTTAGAATGGTACAATGGTTTATCAGCGACAGGTGGTAATTGACCAGGATCACCAAATAATATGATTGACAGTCCACCAAAAACTTCATCACTTATGCCTGTTGCTTGTCTGCAGCGTCTATCAATCCAGCCAAGCATTGTTTGTCCTAGCATAGAGTATTCATGAATTATAATATAACTGATGCCTTTGAGGTTGTTCTGCAATCTCAGAAGAGCCTGACCAGTCAACTCCTTGTTGCCTCTTGAACCAACTGGAAGTTTTAACAGTGAATGGATTGTACAGCCATTTATTTTATAGGAAGCTTTGCCAGTGGTGGTAATCACTGCACAAGATGTTCCAAGTAGACTTCGAAAGGCATTGATAAGATAACTTTTACCAGTTCCAGCAACTCCATTCACAATGAGTAACAACGGATCTTTTGGAGAAGGTTGTTCAGAATGTGCATTTATCATGTTGTATGCATGTGCTTGCATATCAGTAAAAGTACTAATATCAATATTTTGTTGGGGCAATGCAACTGAAAATGTGTCCTTTTTAGATTTTACCCAGGAAGGCATTTCTTCTATAATATGGTGTTCATACTTGCACTTGTCATTTTGCCAGTTGTAATTGTTACAATCAGGCTGAAGTGTTTCTTCAGTTGTGTTAACAAAAGACCCAGGGATAAGTTCAGCTAGATGCATCCACTCTTCCCGTTGTGGCAGTTGTTGTGAAATGTTTTCACAATCAGTGTCATTTTCTGATAAGTTTTCTAAAGTTTGCAGTTTTTCATGCCAATCAGGTACATGCTGTTTAGCATATTGTGTTTGAAGGAATGCTTTCCATGAAGTAATATATATATATCGTCAGAACCTGGTTGATCACCCCAAGCATTTTCCTGTGTAGTCTGCCAAGGTTTGTATCTAAGCAACTGATATTTACAATAAAGGCCAAAATTTGGGCCTTTGGATTGGAAGAAAACAGGGAAAACTCTTGGTACAGTGTTTTGTGGTTGACTTGTTAGCTTTTTGTTCACAACTTTGTATTTGGAGGCAAAAGTTACAAAATTTAACATGACTATATTTGGATCAGTTTGGGCATATTTTTCACGGTTTGCATAAACATCCAGCAGCGATTCATTTGTAACAAGAGCGCCATCAAAAGAATTAGTATTGATTCTGCGAGAACCATTTAAACTGATTGGTACCACATTAAAGGATGAGCTTACCAGTTTAAGTGACATAAGATGATGCATTGTCTCTTGTGCAGAAAAATCACGTTGACCAAGTGACTTCATGATCACTTTCTTAATGAGTTTTGTAGGGTTACTGTTGTTTTTGCAAGAGTGCATTATAGAATTAAATGCCTGTTTTAATACTGGTGACTTTGGTTCTCCTTTAGATGCATATTTGGCAAGGTATTCAACACATGCATGGTAATCAATTACCACCTGAATGTCACAGTTTGCCCTCCAGCCTTGCAGTTGGAGGCGCTGATGATTATTTAGCCTACCATCATTGCGCTTTGTTATTACTTTGGCCTTGTATTTTGGACTTCCATCTTTTGTATGAATTGGTTCAAATTCTAGTTTTGTACTAGTGCAAGGTTGAAATGGAGAGTTAAATCTGCACTTAACATTTGTTTCATTCTGTTTCTTTCTAAGACAATAATTGGTACTGCAACGAGTGTGCCTTTGTACTGTATTCAGTAAGTCTACATAATCATCATCAGATTGTTGAGTGTTCATAATATCTTTGTGTTGCCTCTGGCAAGGATGAATGGAGGGTTTAATCCAAAAACCGTCCTCTGGTGGGTCTGGATTGTATGTAGATAATAACCAGTCAACATATTCACATACAGTTTGACAAGCTTTTTTTCCTTCCAGTATCTGTTTGTTTAGTTCTAGAATATCTGATTGTTCAGCTTTATCAAGGGACACTTCTGCCAAATAGCCTTTAAGAGCTGTTTCTGAAAGTTGACATAATGCTGGGTCATTCTTAAGTTTTGCAACACCATGACATTGTATACTACCTCTGGCTTGGTACTCAAATCTGTACCAGTGCCACTCAGCATCCAGTGAATTATACAACCAATGTTTAATGAAGT
>NC_133201.1:20663797-20666297 GCF_958299795.1 Porites lutea
GCTGTGCCAGCTGCTGGCTCATCAACTTCATCATAGCTTCATTCTTCTTGGCTTCTTGCTGCAACTCCTGCTTTTTCAGCTCCAGCTCCTCTTTTTTAAATTCATCCAACATTTCATTCCTCTCCTTTAGATACTCCAGGGTTTTGTTTCCACTTGATCTTCTTTTCTTCCCCTTTCCTTCAATCTCACTTCTTTTCATTCTGTCTCCCAGCCTCTCCATTGCCCTCTTTCTCACTTCCTCAGCATCTTTCTTATCTTCCTTTATCTTCCTCTTTTGTGCTGCTGTCTCCTGTTGGTCTCGATCAGCCTCATCTTCTCTCACAATGAGGTCTTCCAGGGCTTGCTCTACCTCTGTCAATTCTGGGGTGCTAATCCCACTTGCTCTTTCCTCCTCTCTAATTTTCCTCCTGTATGCTTTGGCAAGTAGACCATACCTTTCTCTAACACCTCTCTGGTCAACCTTAAATTTGGGGGCTTCTACTTGCAAAAGGCGCTCAGAGATTTTGTTCCACTTCCGACCTCTTTGAACTGTCCCACATTTTGTGCCAGCAAAGGGGCTGTTCGCTAGCATTTCTCTGACTAAAATGACATCATGTTCCTCTGTCCAGAACATCCTGTCATACGAAATGTGGCATAATAAATAAACTATCAATGACAGTAGTGAAAGAAACAACGCACAATCTACGAAAACTCTATCATATTAATAGAGGAAAACACAGAAACGCCTTACAATGAAAGGTAAACCCCACTGGTAGTAAGAACAAATATAATGCTAAGAAATAAATATAATGTGTGAACTGTGTAGGAAGTTAAAAAACACATGCATGATGTGTAATTTTAGCATATTCAAGTGTGAGGAACAGTGAGACCTATTTTAAAACTTTGTTGTGAAAAGGGAAGAGACAAAGAGCTATCGAGCTACGAAAAAATGCCAAAGAGGTTGGTTGTATACAAGAAAATATTTAATACAAAAATATTGGCACTAGTAAGTGCAGTTGTTCAATAGAAAACCAACAAGAAAAATGTCGGTCCCGAAATGTTTTCCGGAGTTTTGATAAACGCACGCCACTGGAGAGGAAAACGAAAGGTTTGGCAAATGCCAGGTTGAAACAGCTATTCAGCAATTCAAGTCAAAACTCCACAGAAACACAACAGAAGTAGTCTTATTTCTATAAAGGGAGGAAAACACTCTTGGGAAGTTTGTCGCTTGGAGTTGTTTTTCTCTTTCACGCGGAATACACGAAAAATATAAACTCCGTACGACAGTCACAAGTAGAAACTCAATAAAAAAGAATGACTCTGAAAGTGGTATTTATATAAGCATTAAACAATGATTGAAAGCAGAAAAATGACAGGAAAAGACAAATCACACCTGCAACATCTGCATGACAGATGCCAACAACAAACATAAAACGAGCCAACAAAAATATTTACTTACGCTGGCTTTTTGTTGCTTGTTTCCTTTGAACATGACGAGGAGGGGGTCGAGACAAACTGAGCAGAGCTCATTACGAGTTTACAGGACTAAATCTCTGAGAAAACCAAAGAAAATCAAGTACATAGAGGGCACAACGTCAAACTGGTGTTTTTGCCGTCCTCGACGGAGTCACGACGGGGTCACGCAACCATGAAAACAAACCAGATCTCTAATGCGCATGCTTCTTATGGGAAAACAACTTCCGTTCGGCCATCATCCTCGCCACGGGTGGGTTCTGGTGAAGGACGAGTGTGGTGGTCTAACTGACATATAGTACACAAATTTTTTTTCTATGATTTGTGAATAATTTAATTGTTCATCATTTAAAGAAGAGAAAAAGTGAATCAGATTAAGATTAGAAACGAATGTTTTGGTTTGTGAACTCTGTTCTGTTTCTCCTTGTTTAGAATACACGTGGCGCAACAAAATGCTACATCAGATATCGTTGACACCGACTCCGTACATGCAGTCATAACTATTGCCACAAAAAAATCGGAGATGTACCAGTCTAAAAATGTCCTGGAAACGCGGTCTAAAAAAATCAGAGAAGACCTCTTCTTGGCTTTGAGATCAATAGCCTAGTCTTGGGTTACAATGTCAAAGCATCCTGCACGGAGCATCAGGCACATGAACTTGACATACCCGTAGATTAACATTCATGGGGCCGTGGAGTGCGAAATTATCACAAGAGGTTAGTTTTGATCCTCTATCCCATCCCGCGCCTAAATGACAACAAATGTTGATTTCAGGGGAACATATCACCCATTTCAAAGGTCAGTCCATCTTAATCTGTATTTTTGTTTTTGGCTCTGACATGACGTGCAATCCTTTTAGTTTTTAACCTGATTCACAATAAAATCTAAGAGACGTTAATTTTGTTTGACATCTTCGGCACAAGTCCACTTTTAAGTTAATTCTATCTAACTAGGAACTTTTTATTTGTTATTCGCATTAAGTGGGCCACGATTGACATACCTATTTTCGGTGAAACCTTTTCCCCGGATTGAAAAAAATCAGACCACT